>NW_024581072.1:7368678-7608462 GCF_017639235.1 Corvus kubaryi
CTCCTTCTCCTTCTCCTTCTCCTTCTCCTTCTCCTTCTCCTTCTCCTCCTCCTATTAAGTAAATAGAGGGTACACTCACTTAAGTCCTGAAGAGTTTTTTTGGACTGGGACTTTAAATCCAAGTTTCTATGAATGATTTAAGCTTCATTCTGCCACCACAACTGTTCTACTTTCATTTGTTAGTGGATAGGACGCAACTGGCAAGCTCAAAAATGACAGGCACGTCTGTTAGGTCTTTCCATGGTTTGTGTAGTACCAAGAGAACTGAATTTTTGAGTCTGTTTAATCAGGTATTAGGCTAATTCTCTGGTAAAATGTTGAAGGGAGTAGTGTCAAAGGCTTTACCAAAGTCCAGGTAAAGAACGTCCACACAGCTTTTTCCTCATCCACTGAACAGTTCACCTTGCTGTGGAAAGAGATCAGGTTGGTCAAGCTGTACTGGCCTTTCCTAAACCTCTGCTGACTGGGTCTGACACCATGATTGACCTGTATATGCTCCATGCACACTCTGTAAATGAAACCATGAGATCATTCCTTTTCAACCAAGTCATCAGTCCATCAAATCCATTCCTCTTCCTTTCAGAGGCAAGAACATTGTGTAGGACAGTATCAAATGCATTCAACAAATCTAGGCAGATGACATCAGTCACTCTTTCCACAAATGCTGTAATACATTACGGAAAGCAAACCACATCGGCTATCACCAATCATCTTTCTGTTTTCCATGTGCCTTAGCATAGTTTCCAGAAAGATTTGCTCCATGATCTTGCCAGGCACAGATTTGACATTCACTGGCCTGTAGTTCCCACAGTTTTCCTTTTTGCTGTCTTAAAAATGGGGAATAGGATTTGCAATCACTGGAAATTTCACCAGAATGCCACACTGGTATTATGGATAAGGGCTTAACAACTTCTTCCACCAGTTCCCTCAGAACTCTCAGAAGCATCGCATCAGGTCCCACGGACTTGGGTATATTGATGTTCCTGAGATGGTTTGAACTTGATCTTACCCCCATCCCTTACTTTAGATTTTGTGAATTGGGTTGTGTGGCTAGATTTCTTGCTAGTGAAGACTGAGGCAAAATACTTTTTGAATGCCTCAGCCTTCTCCATGGCAGTTGTAGCTGAATCCTCCATTTCACTCATCAAGTCGGGCGGTACAGCATCTTTCATCCTCTTTTGTTAATCTGTGTGCCTGAAAAAATTCTTCTTGTTATATTTCACATCCTTAGCCAAGTTCAGTTCCATCTGTGCCTTGAATTTTCTGATCCTGTCCCTGTCCCTGTGCTCTCAGACCACATCCCTATTGTCTCTCCAAGATGTGTATCCCTGTCTTCACTGCTTTCCACTTTTTTTTTGCTTTTTGGTTTGACTGAGAGATCTTGACTTAGCCATACTGTCCTCCTCCTGTCGTCCCTGCCTGACTTCTCCTTCTATCTCTAATGCCACCTCTCTGATAAGTTCTGCAACAGTTTTTCTACTGAATAATAGGTTCAGCTGGCCTCTCCTCTAGTTGGGTTTTCCATCACTTGTACTAGGACATTTTCCTTAATGCACTCCACTACTTTCTTGTTGCACTTTTCTAGCAGATGTCTAGGTGGCTGAAGTTCCCAATCTGGATCAGAGCTCAAGACTGTGATGCTGTCTGTAGCTGAAGAAAGAATTTTTCGTCATTCTCCTCTTCTTGATCAGGGGACATCTAGGGAGCACCAATAGGAAAGTTACTCTTGTTTTCTTGGTCTCCAATTTTCACCCATCAGCTCTCACCTGTGCACTGCTGTTCTTCAAAGTCATCTTTGTGCAATCAGCCCCATTTTTGACACAAATGACAGCTCCCCCACCTCTTTTTGTCTGTCCCTTCTGAATATTTTGTAGCTGTCAGACAAAGCATGGGCTCTTCATTCTGCTCCCTGTCTGTTTTCCAGCTCAGAGGGCAGGGTGCCCCCAGAACAACAGGTCTTACTATTAAAGACTGAGGCAAAGAAGGCCTTAAGTACCTCATAATTTTCTTTATTCTTTGTCACTATATTTCCATCTGCATCCAATAATGGATGGAGATTCTCCTAACTCTCCTTTTCTTCTTAATATATTTATATAAACATTTCTTATTTTCTTTTATGACCATAGTCACACTGAGTTCTAGTTGGGCTTTGCCCCTTCTAACTTTCTGTGATTAACTTCACAACATCATTGTAATCCACTTGGGTTGTCTGCCCCTTCTTCCAAAGGTCGTAAAGTCTCCTTTTGTCCCAGCATTCCTGCCAAAGTTATCTGTTCAGCCAGACTACTCTTCCTCACCAGCTCATCTTTCAGCACACTGGAGCAGCCTGCTCCTGTGCTTATGAGAATTCCTTCTCGAGGAATGTCCAGCCTTTCTGGACTCAACTGCCCCTCAGGACAAACCGGAGAACTCTGTTAACCAGGCTCCTAAAGAGGCCAAGGTGCGACCTTCAGAAGTTCATAAAACTTTAATAAAACCTCCACAGGTATAGAAATTATTTTGTCAGCTGTCCTGAGAAGGACCATCTCTAAAGGCAGCAATGGGTACAAATCTGTAGTTCTGTCTGTCCCTCTTAATTTCAAATTTTTATACTTTCTTCTTCATTGTCTATTTTATGTGCATTTCTCTCAGGTTTTAATACAATCTATTTTAGACAAAAGGGCTGAAGAAATGCTGTTGCCAAGGGTTTTCTCCTACCTCTTCTCATACAAGTTTCATGACTATGAACTACAGAAGAAATTTTTGTTGTCTATAGAAGAACTATTTTTATGCATAGTAATAACACAAATAATTCAAAAAGAATAGAACTGTTAAGGTTTTCAGCAGAGTCAAGAGTGTGCCTCACTGAAGTTTTGAAGAAATACTTAACTATTTTGCAGAAGAAAAAATCACAGCATCATTCAAGTGCTTCAAGTAAGAAGTTTTTTACAGTAAACCAGGTAAACATTTGTGATATCAAAATAAAACCATTTAAGTTTACAGATTATTCCTTTCTGAATTAGCCAAAGGTACATATTGTATCCTCATGAAAGGAAACTATTTTCTGAAACAGGGAGTAAACAAGAATTACATTATCTATTAGGTCTGTGAATTTTTTCCTTTAACCAAAAGCTTTTGCTCTTCATTCTGTAGAAAGTAACTTTCTTTCCAGAATTCAAAAGTACATATATAGGTTTAAATGTCTGAGGCATATGCATTTTAATAATAACAAGTCTTGAGCCTGAGTAATTTTCATGAACTTAAAATGGAAGAATGAAACTAGAACTGTTTAACACTGCTATGTTAAACCACATATAGGGTGTACAGTGTTTCTCTTCAAACATGCTTTTATGAACTTGTGCCGGTTTGGACAAATTTGGAGGAAAAAATATCCTCTGATAGAAGGCAGGTTACAACCATCCCTCCCCCACCAAGTTTGGGAAAAAAGAAATTTTCCTCGGAGGAAAGTGAAAGAGATAAAATCTATGTATTTAACAAACACACAGGAAAAGGATAATGATGCTAAATAATAAAACCTCTCACTGTGGACAGAAACCTGGGAAAATTTCAGAGTCCTTCTGTAGATGTAGTCTCTCTCCTCCTCCTTGGGGCTGGGTCATGGGCCCACCTCCAGGGCCTCGGTGGAGAATTCTCCCGATGTGTTCTGATGTTGAAACAGTCCAGAAGAGAAGAAGGGAAAAAACTGAAGTCCCAGGAAAACAAAGTTCAACTCTCCTTCTCCCTCTGGAGAAAAGGAGCCGAAAGCTGGCTGAAAAGCAAGCAGGGTGCTTCCTCCGCCTTTGCTGCTGTTAGAAGCAGAGGAGTGCATGTCTGTGTCCTTGAACAACTGCTTTGAGAAGTTAGCTCAGTTTTTTTCCTCTCCCCCCTCTCAGGCTCAGTTTAAAGGCACAGAAAGGTACAAAGTTAATTCCTGGGCATAGAGCAGCGATAGGGGATACACATCATAAAGTCACTCCAAGAGAGAACTTCAAACTGCAAGATGAAAAACTACAAAATACAAGAAGTGTACATATCTAGGTTTAGATTGAGTAATATAAAAGCTAAAAATATTTTCTTGAAAAAGTGTCCTAAAAATGTTTCAATCACCATTTAAGTAAAGTTTTAATGTTCTAAATCACCATATAAAATACACCAGCTTTCAAGTCTCTGTGTGTACACCAATACCATGACAGATGTTTCACCTGTTAAAGAGTTGTCTCAGATGCAATACTATTGATAAGTGATTATATTTGAATTACAGTACTGCTTAGTGATGTCTTCCTTTGCTACTCTTGTACAAACTGAAAATATTTTCCGTAGAATGTTTGCTAGAGAGCTGCCAACCATGACAATTGCCTTTTAAGACCCCAGCACTGTGCCTGGCAGGTGTAGGTGTAGGGTTATTATGTTTCTTTCACCTGATAATCAGTAACAAATCTCTACTGATTCTAGTAATTAGAGTGAGTCTCTACAGATGGAACAGGGCACAATTCCTCTGCCCTAATCTCGAGTCATATTCCCTGAGCAGTTCTACCAGGATGGCCACCTTCTGCATCACTAAATGGCATAAAAATTCATCATTTACCATGTTCTTCTACAGTAACTGGAGACTTGGAAGCATCTGCTAAAAATCCTGCTGTAGCTACAAAATACCTGGTGATGATCACAGTAGCATGTGCGCAATGTTGTACTTGTTTAGGGCTTTTGCCTTGAGAAAACTCAATATCTTTGCAAGTCCTAACTTACATTTTGCATAAAGAAGTTCTGTTTCAAGTTCTTGTATGATAATCACTTCCTCAATGTCAATAGCACTATTTTTTTTTTTTTTTTAACTAACTACTTTATATAAAATTGTTTATTTGCAAGTCTATCTCTTTGGGTTGTATTCCTCTGTATCTGATAAGGTCATGTCTTGTAGCTTTTTAAAAGTTTTTTTAAGTAAATTGTGCTCTTTTAATCTTTATTTCTTCGTTACATGTCATGAAATTACACAGAAAGCGTATGTGTATTTGTGTAGTGTATTAAAAGTTTAAATTCTAGCTGAAATCTAGAGTAATGATGAAAACCTAAAGGATAAGTCGATAAGATCATGCATAAATTTAGTTATCATTTCACTGAGTGTTTGATTTGAAGGAAAATTGTTAATGGAAAAGCGAAGGGCAAACTGTTTCAGGATGACATAAGCATTGGAAGGAAAGCTTTACGGGAGCTGTAATATAGATCACATTTTCAAAAAGCTTATATATTTACATAGCCTATATCTTTTTTTTTTTGGATACCTCTTCTCTCTCTGATTCTTTAGTTCTAGTTAAATCGTGTTGTGCTTTAAGAGGATTTTGCATTTGTCTATTGCAGTAGTTGTTCCTGAAAGAAAAGTAGTACAGTGAGGCCACACAGTCTAACTGGTATTGATGTCAAAATACAGCCTCTGGCAATCTGAATGGATCAAAAGTACAATTAGCCCAGGGACTCTGATATGTGCACTTCCATAATTTTCAGCTTGTGGAGAAAAGGAGAAATTAGCATCTCCACTTTCTCATCTGCAAAAGAAAAATACCACTTTTATATGTCTGTTTCTCTAGAGATATTGCTGATGGAATATGATAGTCTAATTAATTTGCAGCAGTGTACATTGTGTGGTATAGTTTTTTCAAAGCTTTCTATAAAATATCAATCTGCCTCTTTGTACAAAAACGTTGTAGCTAATAATACTACATTATGTGAATTTTCATATGAACAGTCAACTGAAGCTGCAGGCTTGCACAAAAAATATTACTGTAAGATTCAAGTCTGTTTATCATAGCCTTGAGAGCCATGTGTCTCCTCCATGCTTTAAAGTGAAAGAGAGGGGAAAATACTTTTATCATAAAAAAGTATGTTTGGTATCATGTGATCATCTTAGAAAGTGGTGCACAAATATTTTTCCATTAGAGGTTATTTTTTTCTCCAGAGAATCTCTTGTATTACACTTAATCATTATTCATTAATTAATTAATCATTAATGACTAGGCAAAAGTGCTGTTTACTGCATTTAAAAGCCTAATTCAGGAGCCATCTTCCAGAGATGTTCTATGCCTGTACTTCTTAATGCATGTTTTATATTTAAAGGTATATTGAAGCATTGAATCTTAAAAAAACCTCAGTTAAGAGCACTGACTGTATTAAGAAAGCTTGTGAAGAGACAGAAGTAAGAATTAATATCTGTGCTTGGCAGAAACTTGAAATTACAAAATTACCATAGGAAAAAAGGGGATTTTAGCATTCTTACACATAGAAATTAGTTTTGCAAAGCTATGGCTCAAAAAAGAAGATTACTGTGTTTTTATGCATTAAAGGGAATGCATACTGCATTAAGAGGGATGGATTACCATGACATGGGTGTTATCAGAGTTGTGGAGTTAATGATTACTGCATTTTTTCCCTAGTACTTTTCTGTAATTTTATGTAGACTTTCTATCCTTGCTTTGATTAAGTCTATTATTTCTGTAAAGTTGAAAACTTTTATGGTGATCAAATCCTTGAAGACATTTTTAATGGGATATAAGCATGTGACAGTGCCAAAATGCCTGGACCACACTACTCTCCTGAGGCTGTTAGGAAATGCTCAGTCTGAATTAATTTCTACCACAGTGTTATTCAGCCATCTCTTATCCTACTCCTGGAAGTAAAACCTCAGCATCTACTGAATGCTGATATATCTGCATCTATAAATGCTTCTAAATTAACACTGGTTTATAACAATTTGGTCTTCAATTATTTTAGGTAAGGAAGAAGGCAAGGAATCCTAGGTAAAAATTGCTGGAAATCTATGGACTCGAACATTACTGAAGTCAAGAGAGTGGCTTTGTGCACATGTTTATATGCTACTTACACTTCAGAAAATCATCTTACATTCACTTAAAGATGTCTGTCTGGTTTTGTTTGGTTATTGATGTCTTGTGAAAACTTACTCTTGTGATCAATTTGTAACTATTTGTCTGCAGAATATGCAAATTGAACACTCAAGGAAACTGAACAGTTTTAGGGTTCCCAAGTCAGAATTTGAATAAATTTATGTAGCAGCATTGAAACTCAGTGGGCAGATATGCAGCCCAGAGACAAGTGGTTTCCTAAATATGAAGCTACTGCACATAACTTATGATATATTTTTCTGTGTGTTCTACAAATCGATTTTTCATTCACAAGTTTGTTTGTATAGCCAAAGCACAGATGGAAATTATGAACTAGTAAATTCAGTGCATGATACAGAAGGCTGGAGAAAGCTTTTCTAAAAACTAATCTAGATTTCATGTGTTGCCTTAACGATCAAGATAATTTCCTTGATGTCACAGTATCCATCTATAAGATACTTCTCTCCTTCTTCAGCGGGAGGCTACACCAAATTCATTACGTGGGTCATTTAGCTAGAACACCTGTAAGTGCATCCTTTAATGAAATGAAAACTGAAAATATCTGCTTAGAGTTCTGCAGGAAATTCCTCCTGTACCTTAGGCTACTTATAAACCTGTAGTGGGTTCGGTTTGTAACCGGGCAGAAACACCAATTTAGTGTAGTGGTTTGGTCCAAAATACTCATTACTGTTTATCTTCTGTGAGATAAGAATTAGGAGAAATGCAAAGCAGGCACCAAACTTGAAAGAATATAAAGAAGTTTATTAACAGACCTAAAAGAGGGAAAAAGAAAAAAAATAAAATCATACCGCACTTTCAGAACACTTCTTCTCCCCCCACCTTCCTCCCTTCTCCCACTGGCAATGTAAAAAGACAACCCTTGAGATGTTCAGTCTGTTTACCACTTCCGTAACAGCTTTGTTCAGTTCATTTAGGAAGAGGAGTCTCTCTTGCTTATGCTATGGAGAACCTATCACAACGAGACACCCGCCTGGGTTGGTTCTCTGCTCGCATCATGTGAGAGTCCCTTCCCACGACTTGCAGCTTTTCCCACAACTGCTTTCGAGGGTCCAATCTTGAGCTACTGGGGTGCAATTTTAAGGTTGAGCCATTCAGAAACAAAAGTTCTCTTCACTCGTCTCTGGGAGGATTTCATCTCTAAGAATAGAGGGCCTCCTCCTTCCCTGGGAGCAAAGGGTCCTCCTCATCTTCATCTCTAGGACTATCTCTGGGGGCATCTCTAGGAACTGAGGTCTCCTCCTTTTCCATTTGGAGCAAAAGTCCTCATCGCTTCCATCTCTCCCTGTTCAAACTTCTCATCAAATTACAGCTGCTTCAGCATCTGCCTATCTCAACACACGTGCTTTGGCTCACAAGTACAAGTTGAACGCTCCACCCCCCATGCCTTCATGAAATTACAACGGGTACTCTGATACTTTACAACAGAATTTCAGCTTTAAGCATCTCCTCTTTCTCTTCCCTCAGGTTTTCAGCTCTTCACACCACTAAAAGGGTTAATCTCACCTAGGCCTTGCAGCTGGAATTTTGCTTATCGCTGTTGGTCACATGATCTTTTGCCGGACAGCAGGGCAGCTTCAGCTGAATCTTGGCCGCACTGGAGAGAGGGAGCCGGGCCGCTCCGGCTGCCCACAGCAGGGTTATGGGGGGGTTCCGCAGGTGGAACAGGGCCCATCGGCTCCAGGATGGCCGTGGCCCGGCCCGGCCTGGGCCGGGCTCACTGGCCCCCACCCAGGGCCACCTGTCCCAGCACCGGAAATGAGAGAGAGCTCTGCTGGGGTGTGTCTATTCTTAAGTGTGTATCACAGAGGCCGTCACAATTTTAAGTGGCTTAAAGAATTGTCCATATTCAAACTGGCCAGCTGATAGGTTCTGTCAGGTCACAGAGGAAGCTGTAAGCACCCCTTTGCAAAAACATCACTTCTGGGACTATGCTTTGCTAACCCATGACAAAACCGAACATAAAATTGTCCAAAAATTCCTGATTCCATTCAAAACTCCATCCTGTAGTTTAATATAAAATTCAACTATTATACCTGAAATGAAATCCAGGCTGATCCAGCTAGACATCATCCTCTCTACATGTATATGAACATGTTTTATGAACCTTCGACTGGAAGGGATGAATGATGCTCTCCAATTCTATTGTGGTCAGATTTGTAGATGGGGATGGAGTCACACCTCGCCTTTTCCCTTGGTGTGCTTAGACTCACGCTGGACCTCAAATTTGTGCAGGAGTAAAAATACCAGTCTTCATTCACATACTGAAACAATCATGTAGAATCCCAAGAAACACTGAAATTCTGTGATTTCTACATTTTAAATGGATTCTTTTTGTATTTGTGTTTGTTCAATGGGTAGGTAAGTGATCTTTTCAGGTTGTTGAAGTGCAGCCTCCTAAATATGATTTACTATACAATGACATACTGGCTCACATCCACTGTGCTTTGAAATACAAGTGACAGGCACAGAAAATTCTCAGAGAAGCAATAAAATTACTCTTTCTTTACCCACCAACATTGAAAAGTCAGGACAATTAATTCTAGCTCAAATGTCACCATCCACATGGATTTTTGTGCCTGTAACTAAGGTAAAATAATTGTTGATATGTATCCACAGTGGAGTCCAGTATATCTCCCAAGCCTCCTCTCTTAAAATCTTGCACAGAAATAGCTTGAATTTTCTTGTGTCAGGGAAATAAGCATGACTAAATGCAAAGTATTGCTGTGCTGCCTTGCTTCTTAACCATCTAGAGCCTCCTGTGTGTAATGTTGCATGTAACAGATTCAGAATGAAGGCCACATGGAACACTTCAACACACTTGAGATTTGTCCCTTCTGCAGATAACTTTCTTTATAATATGCTTCTCTATACTGCAGTTCTGACATAAAGCTTAGTATGCTTCTATTTCTTTCATTATTATTCACTCATTTCTCATATTTTTTACTCTCCCTCATACAAGGAAAAGCCACCTAAGAAGTATATAGAAATGTTTAAGTTGTTTAAAAATACAGGTAACTGTTCATTCTAGCCTCAAAACCCACTTTAAATTAGCCTTTCTCTTACAGTTATTTTTTTTAATAATACAGCTTTTTAATGCATTTCATTTACCTGATGCCTCACTGAAAAAAACTAGGAGAGTAAAACTGCAAAATGTACAGAATATGCTATGCTGTTTTAAGATGTAAGCTGCACAGCACTAGAGCTCTTACAGTCAATATAAAAATCATTGTTCTAGAGGATCTCCTATGAACCTCTTCTTTAAGTCACAGAATTGAAGTAAAAAAAGTGTTTGAGTGATTTATATGCTTTTGCTGTGATAGATGACTTTTCAGAGCTAAGTCTGTCATGGCAGTTATTAGTTTCTCCAGTGTTCCTCACAAGACATTTTTGATAGTATGTAGCTTGTGATTTTGGTTTTTTGGTTTGATGGCTTGGGTGTATTTTTTGAGTAAGTGGCATCACAAATACCGTCTCTTTTATTCAGAAATTTTCCAGATGCCGGATTTGGCCCCACAACCATTTCCTCTCATCTTGTGCAGTCTCCTTTCATCCAGGGCAGTCTGATACCAGTTTATTCAGTCTGCCTGTCAGGCATAAAGAATGTAAGTTCCAGTCTAAAGCTGTTAGAGGCTAACTTGCCAAGTAGGATTACTTGCTGCCTTGATTATGATTTCAGTGGTGTTTACCATACATTTTACTTAATGGAATTTCCTTGTTTTCATTTTTTAAAAGTAATTCTGTACTCAGATGAGCTCCTTTGATGTTTTCAGGAGACCTATGATTTGACAACTTCTTGGTCAAGTGCTCATCCATATACCCAGTGCCCAGTGTTCCCATTCATGCTGTGAACAGGTGTGTTAAAAGCCTCTTGCTGCCTGACTGTTTTGCAGTGAATGCGAGCAGTAAGATAGTATGCTGATTTAAACTCATGGTTATAAATTACTGGTCTCTTGGCAAAGGAGCAGGAACGCATTGCACCTTTGTTAAGAAAAGTATGCATAATAATGAGTGCACAGCTATTTACATTGCTTGGTTATCCCTTGACTGAGCTAAATCATTTCAGTTACAGTAGAAAAAATTCAAGCAAAAGATGTTTTGATAAAATATGGAAAAAGCAAAGAAAATTGTTGATTTATATCTACTGACATTCAGAAGCAGTATCAGTGAATATGAATGTCCTTTTCTAAACATAACAAAAAGAATTTATATTTAAGGAAAAAAGGAGTTTAAATATTGAAACTTTATATTATGAATTTTCTCTTGTTAAAGGTGTCCCTTGATTACAAAATAATGCAAGTTAATAAAATAATTTCAGAATTGGAACATTTTGAGAAAAGATAAGTTTTTTTCCAGAGGAAAAGACTCAGCTATTAACATGTCCTAGAAGAGCTGCATTCTTCTAAAGAAAAGATAATAACATCTTATAGCACCCAGATTTGGAAAGTTTGAAGTTACTTGAAAATATTATTCTGGCAACTAAGTTTAGTTTTACATTTTCATGATCTTTGCAGCAAGTTCCACATTAAAATAAATTACATTAATTTTAAATCTCTAAGTTAATAATACTGCTGTAATGTAGGTGAAGTACTTCCTCAAAAACTCAGTGTCTATCTCCACACAAATGTCCTAACTTCTCTATGTTTTCTCTCAATGTTAATGAAAAAGCAGTTTCTTCAATATCAAAATTCTCTTGTGGCCAGAGAGCAGATTGTGTAGTCCCCACATTTCCTCTCTTATGTATTTTTGCTATTCCAAAAAACAACATTTCACACTGTATTTAAGAAATACACAAGCATACAGCCAAACTGCTCTTCCATAAAAAAAGGCTCTTGTGTTACTGTGCAGGGTGAAGTCCATTAGCATCTGATGGATACATTTGTCAATGCAAATCTGTTCAGCTCTACTATTTCCAGAATTCCCTGTAGATGTGTTTGAAGAACAGATGATATCCTGAACTAATACTTACTCTTCATTAATCTAGATGCAGCTAGGAAGAAACAAACCTCATATTCTCTCAACTACTCAGCACAGCAGAAGTCCCTGGTACAGTATGGAAATATGGCACTTGACATGTTCCCAAGTTAGTTTTCCATGGACTGGCCATCCTCTATGCCCGGTATGTAGTGGTATAATATGAAATAAAATGGGATTTTAAACATAAATATCCTACCAAAAGATCCATATTAAGCAGAATGTCCTTGTTCTAGATTATTGTCCTCTTTGTGCTTATTGAGAGAGATCAGTACAAGTCCTAGTGTACAGAACTTTAGTCCAAAAAGGGAGAGCATGCACAATAGTTACTGAGCTCTCTGGTGGAAAAAACAGGAACTAAATAAGAAGTGCCACTCAAGTAGAAAATTTTTTGTAGTGGTCAAATATATGTGCAAGACATCAATATATTTTTATGCCTTCAACCTCTTAAAATTACAGTCAAAATATTAATGTTAAAATGACATTCTAAAATACTTAAAATTGTTGTCATACCTCAGAAAAGTTAAAACTAACCTTATGCTTTCTTATCTACTGGGTATTATTTTTGAATTTGGTTTTTAAGCTTTCAAACCCTACTTAAAGCAGTTTCAAAATACCTGGTGTTGTAGTCAATTATTTTTCTAGAAATCTCAGAGCTTGCCAACTTGAAGAAGTTGGTGTGTGGTAATTTGTACTCTGAAATTACAGCCTTGCACTACACTAAAGCACTAAAAGCAGTCTTAATTTGGAGGAAGAATGTGACTAAGAAGAAAGTATGGTGCGATGTGAACCTGGGAGTTGAGGTGCAGCAAGAACGTGCTCATGGAGCTCAATGTAGAACACTGAAAATTCACCTATCATCAATCACACCAGCAGGTAACACCATTTAGGAGACAGCTGCAGTGTCACATGGAAGCTGCTGAAGCTAGGATCCCATAATGTTTATGTTCTTTCTTTCTTCTCTTTCCAAATGCTGATGTCTGTTAAAATTATCCAATTTTTTTTTACATTTTTCTTGACCCCCTTTTCAGTCACCTCTAAACCTGTGTTTGCTGTTTTGCAAAAATGCTCTGGTTGTTTCTACGTGGACCAAGAACAGAGCAGCACTGAAGCAGTATTCTCTGCAATTTAACCAGCTCTGTTAAAAAGCTGATTGCTTTAACTCTGCCTGGTCTAACATGGGTGTCCTTCTTGTGAGACCTATGGCACTATTCTCTGCCACAGATGTTTATTTGTTCATTACAAGCTTGCTCTGGAGCCTCAGCATGAATGGTGTAACATAGCACAGACATCTTTTCAGTGTCTGCCACAGAAGAGAATCTCTAAAATGCTGTAAGGAAATACTGGAAAACCCCACAGTTTTTTCCCCATTATCTTTTCTTTTGGCTTGACAATGTTGAAGTGATGTAAAGAATTTTAACTGTAGTCTTTCTTTGTTTTCAAGTTCTTTAGAAAATGCAGTCTTGCTACAAGGAGCTGTCATCTTGATTTTGATATTAAATTCAGTAAACATAGATACAACGTGCTTTTCTACCAGACTCTCTCTAGTGCCACCTTTTGCAAGAGCTCTCATACAATAACCTGTTTCTCAATGAATGGAAGGCAATGTTGATCTCCTAATGTCTCCTAACCTGTGCCTGCCTGCAAACCTGTGAAATATTTGCAAGTAGCTCATTGCTACAGACTGTGGCAAGAGGTAAAATATCCTCATATTACTTGTTCCAAAGTTGTTGCTGACTGGCTCCACAACATATGTGGTGCTGCCTTGCATTTTGCAAATCTGCTACTACAGGAAATTAGGAAGTGTCATTCAAGAAATGTTGAAGAGAAGTCACACAAATAGCACCAAATAAGAATTAACATCGTCTGATAGAAAATACTAGATATTAGTGGTTTCTAGAATGTCCTTACTCGAAGCAAATAATTATTCCCTCCCACTCCCCAGAAAAGTTAGCAGACAATACATCAGACACCGGTTTTTTAGCTCTTCAGAGCCTATGATATCACATGCTTTTCTGTTACTCATATCTTTTACCATAAAAACTGAAAAAAAAAAAATTTACTAGGCTAAAGCCTGCTAAGACAGAGAAGCTCACACCCAAACCCAGAAAGAGAGCCACAGAGTCCTTTGACTTCTGCCTAAGAGACAGCATTAGATAAAGTATTCTGTGTTTAATATTGTGTATGCAAATATCAATATTGTTTTTTCCTCTAGATTTTAGCTTTGGCTCCAGTTTCAACATAAATGTCTACCTCTCTTTTCTTTCTGTATTCGTAGTCTCAAATTCTTTTAGAAATGAAACCTTGGACAACAAAACTGGGAGGAAATATTCTACCACTCATATTTTTCCACTTGATATTCCCATAAGAAAAGAAACTACTCTGAATTTTTCCCAGAAATTCAGGTATTGCTTTTGACAAGTGTAGTGGGTTGAACCTGAGTTGATGGACAGCCTTTTAGACTAATGACGCTCCTCACAATTTATGTATTTAAACCCTGTGGAAAGGCAGAAATTGGCTTTTGTTTCAGCTCGCCTGCCGGAAGGTGGGGAAGCCTCCGGGCTCTGTCAGGCCGGGCTGGGGCCCCTACCCCCTCCCCTTTCCCCAATGCCATGGCACAGACCCTGGGCCGCTGGGGGGGAAACTGTCCCAGAGCCGCAGGCAGCTCAAACCAGCCATGGACTGTCACAGCTCAAACCAGCCATGGACTGCTCACAGCTAAACCCAGGCGGGTCCCTCTCCTCTCCATGCGGAGCCGGCGGAGCCAACGGGAGCCGGCGGAGCCTCCTGTCTACAACCAGCACACTTCGCGCTGAACTGAAGAAGACACCACGCAGCCAGCAGCACAGAGGGAGCGAGGCTTTCCCCACCGTAAAGCCCGAACAAGAACACACTTCAACATGGCGGCTTCAGAGTCAGAGAGAAAGAGAAGTGAGTCCCGTGGGACGGAGCTGAGCATGGCAATGGGAGAAAAGAGGGCGGTGCCGCGATTCTCGCGCGTAGCTTAAAAAACCTTCTTGCCTGCCATGGTAAGAAACTGTAGTACCACAAACTGTTTGTCTCTTTAATTCATTTGAAGTACATGGGGGATGGAAAATTCACGTGTGGCCCGTGAAAATTGTGAAGAGTGCCTATGCCAGGCTATATAGAAGCATTGAGTGGCTTTTAGTTGCTTGTGGAGAAGAAAGCCTTTGTGTGCAGGCCAAAATAACTTATCCTTAAAAAGATTAATAACCCCATGTGATAGCCTATGTTTGGCAGTGTGAAGGAATTGTGACATTTTCATGGGAGAGATGTTTTACACCACAGCAGATTGTTTCTTTCCGGGTGGGTCTGCTGTTGGTGGCGCTTTGGGAACCATGTGCAGCTGAAGAAAACCCTTTTTCCCGTAAGCCTAAGGAAGAGACTTACCAAGAACTGCAACACTGACTAAAATCCCATGTTCTGTTACTCTTTGTGTGAGTTGGGTAAAAGGAGGAAAGTGCTGGAAAGGGGAGGGGGTTTGCTTTAATTTCTTGTTATTTCTCTTTACTTTTAATTCTATTAGTAATAAAACTCTTCTTTGTACTGCAAATGTTTAAGTTTTGTGCCTGCTTTGCTTTCTCCTAATTCTTATCTCACAGAGGGGAAATGAGTAAGTAATGGATATTTTGAACCAAACCACTACACTTAATTGGTGTTTCTGCCTGGTTTACAAACTGAACCCACTACAAGAAGAACACAACAGTCTAGAAGATGCTAACAAAAAGTCTTGGGTTTAGATGCTAATTATTAGCCCTTCACTTCTAGTAGTAAAATATAACAAGAAACTGAAATTACTTGATTCTGGTTATCACTCATGTGAATGATGTTGCCCTAAAGCTCCAGTAATGTGGGTCTTGGTGTTTTGATGCTGCTCATAGGAGTTACTGACACAGGAATAATCTCTCTTCAGGGGACTATATACTGGCACATGTACCCTTGTAAATCATATTGAGATCCATAACCTCAAGGGTAAAACATGATAGACATTGTATTTTTGAAGGATTATGCCATATGTAAGCCAAAGACCTTATTCAAATCCTAAAGCTTGTCATTCAATGACTGTTGCACAGATCAGACATCTAATCTTCCTAATTTAAGAAAAAATAGGTTTAATTTTTGTCTAGAACTTCAGATGTTTTGAAGAAGATTGCCTTTCTCAGAAACTTCAAGTCCAACTTCTGCTGTGATAGCATACAATTATGAAGAATAATATATGAAGAAATTTTTGGCATATTTTGGAAAACAAAAGGTGATAAGTATTTTGTACACTGAATGATCATAAAGGGATATACCTCACTTATAATTTTTAAAGATATAGTCCTTTAAGTTGTTTTTGGGCTATTCAAATGTGAAATCTTAGTTCAAGATCAAGTTGTAAGTTCTGTAACTTCGAAGTTACAGAGTCTTCTTGCTCATTACAACTTATTTCAGTTTCTGGATCAGTTGCGGACCAGTGTATGAGTAGTCTTGCCATATACCTCACCAAAAAAAAAAAAAACCAAAAAAACCAAGCATGGATATTTTACATGTGGCACATACATACCCTCACTATGGAAAACAAAGTTTAATATTATTTGGCCCTGAACTAGGATTAGACTAAAACAATCCCTACCCAAATCAGGGTATCTTTTCTTTATACAACTCACCTTGCCTTTACTCTGGTTCTGACACAGAAGTATCAGAATTTGCCTTGACAACATAGTAACAATTACCAGGAAAGTAAGGAACGGGAATTTCCTGGACATGTACTTGTATCAGCCAGACAATGAATGCTTGGCCTACCAGGCTATTTGTTTGGGTTAAACTCTTGGAGGAGGAGGTCAAGTACACTCTCTGGCCAGAGTCTGCTCTTTGCCATAAGTCTGCCCAGCAGAGAAATTTGCAGCCCACAGAGCTGGATCCAGTAAGGAAAAGAGCCTTTTTTTTTTTTTTTTTTTTAATAAAGTCTTAGAAACCCTGGCTTTTGAAAATCATGAACAAACTTTCCTGATGACCAGAAATGACTGGACAAAGGTCACTGTCACTTAGGAAGGTGGGTCATTTCCAGTCAAGCCTGCAAGAATAAATCTGCAAGAGAGGACTAAGGGGGTAGGAGAATTGTGAGCAAATATTTTCCATTTGACTGAGTAGACATGTCTGTTTTCTCTGTGAGGGTGATGTCAAAAATGGCCTTTGAACTTCAGAATCTTTTCAATTTGCTCTGGGAAATTCACTACAGAAAACGTGAGTTCACCTTTGGGTTTTTGATTATTTTAACATTCTTTTCATAGTATTTTTGTAATCTATTCACAAAACACTCCCAAATCTGCATCAGCTGCATGTCCAGTGTGTAGTACTCTACATGTAGAAGCATTAAAGTCTTTGAGCCAAAGGACACTGTTTTCTGTTTTCGTAATTTATTCTTCACTGACAGAAATTCTCTGAGAATATTTGTGGCACTGCATAAGTAATAACAAAATTTTCATACCTTTCTATAAATGTCTGACCTCTTGTTTAAACATGTTCTCCATGGCTCTGTTGAATGTGAATATGTCTGTAAGGAACAATACAGCAAGAGCCTCATATGAGTGGAATGTCTGCATTTTCATTTGTTTGCAAAGCATCATGAATAACTAGCTGTTATAAATTAATGTACTTTTATTTGGATCTGGTACAACTGCAGCAATATTCCTCAGTAGAATTCCTTGTTCTTAATCTTAAGAGAAAGAAGATGCTGTTCTTAAGTATTCTTGGAAGATTTTTTAAATGACTTTTCCCTTTCTTTGTAAAATCCAGCAAAATTCAATGTTTAATAATGATTCTCTGAATAAATGAAGAATGTAAATTTACATTGCTTTTCTTCTTCTCTGCTTCTCCATATAACAGGAGTTTACAGTCATTCTCCAGAATGTAACAAGCTGTTAACTCCATTTACATGCAAAAGCAATCCCACATATGTCCAGGTGAGGGTTTATGCATACACACATAATGTACTCAGAAGTTCCAAAGCTGTGGTGCATCTAATTATTATCTGACAACTTGACATGTTGATGCTTCATCAAAATAGCTTGATGCTATTCTACTCAGTTTCTAGGTCAAAATTTCACATTTCTTCTAAACAAAGCAGTGAGTGAAATTCCACATTAATTCTGAAGAAAGAAACTCAAATGGCATGAATCAGGCAAGTTATTGTCTGGCAGCAGTAGGAGCTGTGCTTCCTCTGGGATGGAGAGCCAGGACCTGTCTCTGTTGTACCAAGAACAGCGAAAACCAATGCGAGTCCAGGTTTGGATTCAATGGCCAAAAGTGGCTATATTTAATTATATAAATCAGCTTATATAACTTTGTTCGCAAGAGTGGCATAACACCATTGGGTGCTTGACCATCTGCCTCCCAGAGTGATTGGCTTAACGGTATAACACCCATTTCCAAAATATTTTTCCCAGTGTGGAAAACAAAGACACAAACAGCCTGCACCTGTGAAATAGTTTACAAATTCTCAAACTGTTTCCTAGCTAGTTTGCGTGAAAAAGGAGACTTTCCCAGGCGGCTGCAGAAATCTAGAAAATCTCTCTGCTAACCTTTTAGTATCCACAAGGCCCTATGGTAATCCCAGTGACAGCTGTGTTTTCCACAACATGCAATTCTGAGGGTGCAGAAATGGGGCTCCTGGGCCAAGGCTGGTGGCAGGTTCCATGGAAAGCTGGTCTGATTCACTAAGGCTTGTGAGTGCTCACAGGACCCTGAGAGGATGACTTTCCCCTGAAATACCTCTGAGATAGTGGGACCATCCTAGCAAAATGGTGCTGTTTCTGCTCAAAGGAAAATTTTGGGTTAAGCTAACAACAGCAATATTTTGCCATGTTCATTCTTCTTGTCAGAAGAGTGAACAGTTCATTTCTTGATGGTGAAATACCTGGGACATGTACAGCACACAGTCTTGAAAAACTGACAGTATAAGATTAAAAAAAAAACCATGGCTAGCTGTGATAGTACATTTTTCCTCTTCTGTCTTCATTGGAGGATACAACTCATCTATTTTTATCTATAAACTTATTTGCCTCAAACTCTGGGTTCAGTTGTCTACATTTTGTTTAGCTTTTTTGACATTTCTGAGAGTGACCCATCTCCAAAGGGTGAATTCAGCAGACCACAGAAGCAAGCATTAGTAATGGACACTACACGGAAATGATTTAAGATTAAAGGTGCACTTGAATTTGTAGGAAACTACAATAACCTAAGAATAAGAATTTGCTCATGCTCTACTATTAGAAATGTCCATGGTTACCACTGAAGACAAGATTTTGCAGAGACTGAAGAGTTGTTTGGGTTTTTTTCAGGTGTTTATTTACTTTTACTTCTTCAGTCTTTCCTTTTAAAAACAACAACAAAAAAATTTCAACTTCAATTTGTCATTTAGATAAAACACATACAGCTTCATTTTCAAAATATCTTGACTATAGCATGCTGTACAATTTTATGAATGAGGGTGCCATTATTTTGACGTCTAAAATGAGAAATGAACTGTTTTGGAAGCCTGACTACCACTGTGGCTGCTGAGCTCTTCAGCAATTCTTACTCTGTGGGAATAACCTGAGTATTCCCAGCTCCAAAAAAAAAAAAAAAATATTAAGGATACCTACAGAGAGCATTTACAGAATTGCTCTTATACATTTTTTTGCCCCTTTGGTATATGTTCCCAGAGATCTGGGAGCTCTTCAAATTCCAGAAAGCTAAATGTTTCCAACCACTTTTTTATACTAGCACAGTTCTTGTGGGAAAAAAACAGATCTCTTAATATTTCCTATGACAAATACACAAATAATCCAAAGCTGACAGAGGAAAAGTTGAGGTTCAAGGCACCTGTTAAAGCCTGGACTGCTTCAGGCATGGCAGTACACTCTTGCTGGATCAATTAACTGGACTAGCCATGTGAAAAGAGTTGGTAGGATGTACACAGATGAATAAGTTCTTTAATTTTTCATATGGCTACAAGCAGGAAAATAGTCATAAGAGACAGAGTATACAGTCAAGCTTGGCTACATAGCAGACTCTAAGAACAAAAGTTTCTGCCAACCAGAGCAGAGATGCTGCAGAAATGAGCAAATCTGAGGAAACTACTCCAGGTTTTGTTCTGCTTCACTTCACCAAAATGACTCATCCTTTAGTTTACACCTTCCTTTGCACAAGAGCCCATACACCAGAAATATGGACTCACCAATCCTGGACAGGCAAAGATTCATTTCTTCTGAAGATGACTGAGTCCTTTTCCTCCAAGTCAGCTTTGCCAGGTAAGCTGGCAGAAGGCACACTTATTTAATCAGAAATTTATTTAAACAGTAAGACAGAACAGTGTTTTTGATAAACATGTGCTTGTATAGAACACTCCAGATTATTTGGGTGGTTTTTTTGCTTTCTGTTTGCTTCCCTTGCTGTAAGAGGCAAAACCCTTGTTACCATCTCACAGGTAAGACCTCTAAAATGTGGTTACAGATCTCTGGTGCTTCAAATGCTAGCTAAATGATCTACAGATACCAAAGGCCTGTTTTCTAAAGATTGTTTTTCCTAAAGCTTTTTTTCTTTTCTTAACATCCTCATATTGGGAATGCTCAGCATCTCCATAAGTCAGGTCATGGGTAATTCAATGAAAAATCTGAAGTGCCAAGAGACAATTGACGTTCTTAAACTCTATCTGTGAAGGCAATGCCCAGGACTGTACAGTGAGTTAGGGAGAACAGGTTTTTGAGAAACTGGGAGAGCCTCCAGAGTTTCCTTTGGAGGAGTTAATTGGACATGTTGCTGCTTGGCTCGAGGGAGAGCACATACATGGAAAGGCGTATTTAATGTCACAGGCTATAATGACCTGAGGCCAAAGCAACAGTGGTTTTTTCCCTCCCATTACAAAGTAAAGATAAAAAATTATATTACGGGCTTTCAGTGATTTGCAAGACTCATTGTATTTGAAAGATGCTGACACCTATACTTGCCACTCTGATTCGTCTTCTGAATATGAGATGTCCCCCAACAAAGATAAGTTCTGAGCAACTGGCTACACAGTTAATGTATGCAAGAACACCATGACAGAACTATTTTGAGGGCAACTTTTCAACAGTGTATTCAGGGACCATACAATTGCCTTATCAGCACATGATATTTATTTCTATGATTTTGTGTCTTGCAGACAGAAAAGCACTTTAATACTGAGAATTTCAGAATTTCAAGTGTGGGGTAGTACTCGGTATTTTTGCATTCTTACCTAGTGCCATAGTTCTCAAAAAAAAACAAAAAAGAAGAGGAAACAGGGTGCTGTATAAATAAAGAAAAGGAGCCTGCTCTGAAAGCAGCAGAAAGCAGTAACAAAGGTTGTTTCATGGGAGTCTGGGGAATTTTGCATTGCATGGTGGAGAACTGGTGGCGTAGCTGATGAACAGGCAAAAGGTGATCCCACATTCCACTGCAATGGTCTGAGTGTTCAATTGTGTCTAGATATCTGAGCTATTGCTTTAGGGACTGACATGGAACAGTTCTGAGCCTGCGTTACTTGGTTGCAAAGGTGACCCTATCATTAGCTTGTCCCAGACTGAGGAAAGACATTTGCAGTTCAGCTACATCCCCACATCTGGATCCACCTATTTGAATTTTGATTAGAGCCAATATAAACCTAATACCAGTTCAATGGCTGTCTGAGGAGGTGAACACAATAGCCTTAAGATTTTTAGATTTTGAACTGAACATTGAAATTTATATTGTTTAACTTAAGTTAAATCAGCTTTGCAAATCAACTTTGCCCTACTGGGGTAGTTGCATCAAGACGGAAGCATGAGATTTATACAGCATTTGTGTTATACATTTAAATAATCAAAGCTTTTATTTGTATGCTATATGTATAGACATAAATATTTAAAGACTAAAAACATTTTAATTATTAAAGAAAAAACAATACATAAGCTAAATTTAACTCAAAGAAAAATGAGGTTTAAGTTCAACATAAGTATATGAAACATATACTCTGTTACAAAAAAGACCAATTAAATGTTTGATGGTATATTTTCAGCTGTATTATTCTGAGGGAATGTATCATGCACTCTGCTATTAATATCGGCATTGAAGGCTGTACTTTCTACTTGAATACAGCTTTATGTTATGCTTACAAGAATTTCTGTAGGTTGCAGCATTTCTTAATAAGAGAGATCCTTACCTGCTAAATTAAAAAATACGTTTCTTTGGAAGTTTAGTATGGCTCAGGACTCACAGTGCAATGAATGAGATGGCTCTTCACCCTCTCTTTCCTCCTACTTCAAACCATGAATCAAAAGAGTGTTTGAGTGAGTCCTTATACAAGAAGGATGCACACAAATCAGTGGGTCTGAAAGTCATCCCAGGGATAACACTGGCTTTACAACTGTACTGATTCCTGAAATTTAGGCATTTTCCTGGAGACATGTGGCTTAGATGAAAACCTTACTGTTGACTGAATAGGACTTGCAACCTAATGTTGGCGTGAAGGAAGAGAAACAGAGGAACGCCCCACAGCCACGGGATCAGAGATGGGACCTGTAGGGTTGGTGGTGAGAAGCTGATCACGCAGATGAAAATTTCTTGTAGTGGTGCCACCTCCTGAAGCTATGAGCTCTCACAAACAATTGAAAACTTAGACAGTGAGAAAGAAAAGGCACTAGGATTCTTCTAAAGGAAGACAGGCTCCAGCAGCAATAGAAATGCAGAGCTTGAGACAGGGCTCACCACTTGGACTAGCACAATGCTGTCACCACTCTCCAGCAACCACCAGAGTTAATTCCGGTGTTATATTTCAGAAAGGCAGATAATTTGAGCCTGCAGAAAGCTGAGGATGCAAGTCATGCTAAGTGACAGCCCAAAAAAAAGGGTCAAACAATCCTGTTCACTGTCCTTAGAAAAAGCACTATCTGTGACCAGTAACAGAGAGAACAGGGCAGAAGGAGCAGGGAAATTGAGAAATGCTGTGCTCATGCCTACAGAGGTGGAGATAACCACCTCCACACAAAGAATGTTCAGTTGCCATTGCAGTGCTTTCCAGTCATTCCAGGCATGTACTACACTTCCCTGAATGTTGCAATAAATCAGTAATATTGTGTACGTGTTCTGCAGTATTTTCTGTTAGAAATCCTCCAGTGTATATCCAGAAAAAAGGTACAAATACTGTACTGAGGACTTTTCATGCACTCAATAATACTATGGCATCACTGTTTGCAGAATCATAAAACTTTTGTGAAAACCATACTAGGATAGGTAACTGGACAAAGATACTTTGGATTATTAGCCTTTTAAACAGGCATGTGCCCAAACTTTATTCCTGGAAAAAATGAACTCCTGAGAAAAATATTAACTAAGATGTTATATTATTTGACACTCTCCATCTGTTAACTTTACACTACTGTGATATTCCACAAGTGGTATTTACACAAGACATTTGAGGATTTTAAGCCAAGTCTAGTCTAAATAAACCTTATAAAATATGATGCCCAAAATAGAAGAGATTGTCCACGTAGATACAGTAAGTAGTTTGGATATATTTGGCCAGATGGAGTTTGTTTGAGTGTGGGCTGTGATCATTAGAGTAATGGGGGTGAGGGGCTCATTCATTCCCACATACTAATTATTGATCACAAACCAAACAAGTTATGTGGGTAGTGATCATATTGTGATTCAGATCTTGGATCTCAAGACTCTGTATGTTACATTGCTGGATTTATGTTTGGTTTTTGTTCTTTTAAAGCAAGTTTTCACAGCTTTATAAAGACTGTTTTACCTAAAAATCTTTCAGTTCGATATAAGGAATCCATTCCTGAATGCTCTGGGGTTTATATTTTTATTCAAACTTTAGTTTTTCAGTCCATATGTAATAAAACCCTGAGTCTTACAGGTCTGATATTTGCTCACAGTACTCTTATACGTGCCTTTAGCATGCAATTCACCTCTGCAAACAGAGTCAGTAAGAGTTTTATATCATCCTTTTGTGGTGAATGAGCATTATGTGTTTCTCTGTACAGTTTCCATTTCAAAGATGCAAAATAGAAAGTAATAACAGATATGTTAAACTTGGAATTATTTTTTGGAACAAAATGAAACCACCTAGCATTGAAAAGTATAAAAATTGTTTTGCAAACTGTGTTGCTTGTGTAAGTCTATAATTACTCTGTTAACATGATGTGTTTATAAGTCAGTTGCAGCATAAGCACATCATTCTGTCTGTGTGGAAATCCGCCAACTGAAATACAGACTACTGTTGGCAGCAAAACTACTGCACTCTAAAGACAGAAATTTGTCAGCTTAAACAGGTGCTGTAGCCTGTGACCTTGACATCTAATTTATACTCTGTCAGGTGTATTAGATTTCATGGGCAAAGGGTGTATATAGACCAGCTGGCTTCTTATGGCACCTTAAATGAGCTCCAGTTCTTAAAAGGCAGGCATTTTGCTCTTAAACACCAACAAACAAAATTATACCTGTTGTCCATATTATCTTTTTATATATATGTGCAATCTCCTTTTTTTATTTCTGAGGAGACTGAAAGGACATTTCTGAAAAGCATTTATTATAGGGACACTTTCCACTTAGGGATATTCAGGGATACAACTACAGCTGCTGCAAGAAGAATACACAGAAACCTTCATGTTCCTCTGCGCTTCAGACTGAAATCACATGTAATTACCACTATTACTTTTATCTTGTCTGGATTCCTGAGAGGAGATTAAATTAACTGAACTCTGTCCTGTTTTTTGGGGCTACAGGCTGATAGTCATACAGATAGAAAAGCTGCCAACGTGCCTATTTTGATGATGCTGGATTCCTAACTGCCTATGTTGAACTTTGTAAATCTAATCAGTCTTTCTGAGTCTACTTTTGATTTGTAAGTCTTATCAGTCTACTCTCAGAGAGTCCTATCAGTAACCTCTAAGATTTGGATGCTGCTGTGACTGGGAATGAGAGGCTGGACAGAACAGACCTCCCATGCTGGCTTTTTCTCCTCCAAGCAGCTCATTACCTATCAAGTGAGATATTGGGACAGTAAAAGCAATAATCAATCCAGGCAATTTAATTAAATAGTTAGAATATAGCAAAGAATTGAGCAAACAAAATAAGATCCTCAAGTTCCTCTTCTGAGAAATTTAAACCTAGATGTGGAGTGTAGACTTGGAGAGGTAATGGAAAAGGGACATTTTCCTGTTGATGAAGATGATCAAGTATCTTGCCTGTGAAAAGCCTCATTCACTTCTCTCTTTTCCTCACAGAGTGTTAATCCTTTAAGGAATCACTGGGGAAAAGAAAAAAAGAAAAAAAAAAGATTTAATTTTTCCCAAATGTATTCAATAAGCTTACACTAAATGCATAAATGATAGTTTTCTGGATATTTTCTGTGCTCATGCTGCTCATGTTGATTCCAGGACTGCTGGAAAGACCACATACTACCTGTTATACACGAGTAGCATCCTTTTACACTAAAAATAATATATGGAAAATGCAGTAACAAAAAAACTGCAGTTTGTGATAAAAGAAGAAATTCAGCAGTGAGATGCCAATGATTTGTCGTTTGATATAACCTTCACACTACAGTTACTTTGTTTTTCATGACTCAGTTGCTGTTTAAGTCATAATGGCTGGCTAAAAGCTATTTAAGTGGGAGAGAAAAGCCAACCATTAAAATAGCATTTTGAGGAATAGACTGGGAGAGTGGCTGATGACCTGTGTCAGAATCTGCTGTGTGGAAGGAATCTTTCATGACAAAGGAAGTGTGGATATTTACTGAATATTGATTTTCTGTGCACCTAACTTACTAAGCAAAACTAGCTGGGACTTTTTATAGTTTCTTTGATTGAAAAAAATGAAGACTAATTATGCCTCTTCCTGAAATGTCCCTCAATCTATTTGCCATATGACCTATTCACCATACAAATATAGGGTTCAGTATTTCAACATTTTTCATATTCTATGAAGGATAAAGTCTAGGGTGGTGAGATTGTTTATGCTGAGAGTTGGATTTACACAATAGTTTTTCAGTCCTTCTCTCATTTAGGATCTGTCACTCAAGCAAGGAATTGACAAAATGGTTTCTATTCTTACAGTCCTGTTTGCCAAATTACATGGTATTTGTGGGTTGGCAGGTGACTGTTCCTAGGCATAGGCTTATCCCATGCCTGCAGACATTTTCCATAGGATTAATGATCTGGTTCTTTTTTAACACATAAGTAGCTCTTTCCAAGTGCTTAACATTACTGCAGAGATGTCCAGAAAAAATCATTCCACATCTGCCTTAAACTGGTACAAACAGTGTACTTTTCAATTCAAGTGTGAGCCTCATTTTTTTTTCTCTCACCAGAGCTGAAAAAATCTTTCACATGTAAACAGTCTCAGGGACCTTCTTCTGTGCAGCACCCCAACAGAATGAATCTTCACAACAAAATTTTGTTAAAGTCAACCTTCATGAACAGAAATATTCACTCTCAAATTTAGTGTGAACTGTAAAGTGGCTTTAAATCCTTTGCAGACCCCACTAGTTAAGAAACACAAGTCAGCATGACCTGAGTCAGCACAAATTAATTAACAAAGCAGTGAATTATTTGTAAAAACATGCTATTGCCTGGGGGCTACTTCCTACTGCCTTTTCCTTATTCGACTGCCTGAAGCCTCCAGAACTAATCCACATGCCACTCCGTTTTATTGCAAGGGACTATAGTCCTGCGTATCTGACAGGCTACGGTCAGAAGAACAGACTGTAGGTATATAAGCCCTGAAACTCTACAATAGCTATTGTAATAAACTGCTCTTGTTCTGACCTCAACTAAATTGAATTCCCATTATTTCTGTAGGATGTCTGAAGGATGATACAAAATTCTCTCTTTGAAACTTAAAATCAATCCATATTTTATAAATGCCAGGTTTTACTGTTTTCCTTAGGCAAAACTCCTGAAAAAAGTTTAATGAAAATTTAGCCTGAGGACAATGAACCTTAAGCCTCCAATAAGTTTCTTATAATGATGCTAGTTTTGTAAGAATAAGCTAAAGGCTGTGTAAGGATCTGAATGGAAGATGTAAAATATCAATTTATCTGTCTTCAATTCCCAAAGAGTTATGGCATGATTCAAAACAATTCCAGCTTAAGAAAATTCAAGTTTTTGATGGGAAATATGGATACTGTTTTACTTGTCTCTTACAGGCATTGTGTGGTGAAAAACTGTGACATATCAATTCTGTGTTATTTTAATTTTTGTGCTCAGTTTTCTAGTAGTCATTTATTTCAAAGAAAAAAAGACATTTTCCACTGTCACAGTCTCTTAATTAATCTTCCCTGTTTACTGACAGTTAAGTTTTGGATAGTTAAGGATAGTTCAAGATTGCAGTTCTACTGCTTTCCTTTCCTCTTACTTTTCTATTTTTAGTAAGAGAGGGAAGCAGGCTAAATCTATCCCAGTGTTAGAGAAACACTCATAAAGCCCAATGGAATTACATACATCCAGAAAAGCATTTGTGGCACAGTAATAACTGAGATTGTCTTCTAACATGCAGCATGCTCCCTTCCTGAGTGAATCCTTAAGCCAAAGTTGTCAGTCAGAATATTTCAGCCCCTGTGGGAAAACCTGATTTCCCACCCCTAATGCAGTACTATCCAGCAACTCTAAAAATTTCCATTCACTAAACAGTAGCAAAGATCCATTATTTTCCTCTTTGTTCTCATTATAAAAATGTAGCTCACATATGGTGTGGGAGGGAAATGCTACAGAGTGCACTTAGAGGACATATATTGTTGAATTAGAATTGCCACTAAAAGTACATTTTAAAAGTCACTGAAAACAGAGTAAACCTCTATCAGCTAATGCATGAGATAGTGATCTGGTCTGATTCACACACAAATGAAATAGTCACAAGTACAGATAAAATATTCTTGGTGCATCTTAATTTTTTTCTTTGTAATCACCGTTATAAATGTATTTTTTCTGATCTTCTGTAGTAGCACCTGAATCCAGCCTCTATCCTTGACTATCAAGATTTTGAAAGTGCTATAAGAAAGATGTAGATTTCTAAGATTTATTTTGCCAGCTTCATCTTCCTTTGTGCACTGCCATTTGGTATACACAACCAAGCAACTTGACCTTCAAACATAGATTTTTCTAGTTCCTATTCTTGCTATACAGTCATAAATTCATAGCTGTTGAGAAGACTCTTTTTTTTTTAATGCATAATTTTAGACATGATTTTTAAAAATTTATTTGTATGTAAAATAAACTCCATAGGGTTTCTGTTTCTGTGGATGAGAAATTCATAGGATATTCCTCTGGACAGCAAAGTAAAATAATGAAGCTGCACTGCTAAAAATGTAAAGTCCTTTAAATACACATATACGCAACCAGTATTTCTAGACACAGTGTTCTGAAGATTTTTAAGGAGAAAACAAAGCTTTCTTTGGCTAAAGGGTTGTCCTTGAACATGAAAGGGCTGTATATTTGCTTTTGACATTGACCTGCTGTACCTGAAAAATATGTTGTAATCAGCATAAAGAATTGTTTGACTTGGGTCAGAGATTACAGATAGAAAATTTCTCCTTGCACAATTATATTTCATGTATTTTTCTTTGGTTTTTTTAAAAGGATCTCTTAGTTATGCTTAGAGGGATTGAAGTCTTTACTTCATATGAGCAAATGCATAAATTATCTGCTTTTCTCTCTTCTCCTCATGAAGTTTCTGAGGAATGACAGGTATTTACCAAGCCTCTGTATGAAGGCCAAATAGTTCTTGGTCCCTTAAAGATTGTTCTTCCCCTGTATGGTGTATCATACCCAGTTATTCTGAGCACTGAACTCAGGCAACAGAAAAGGTCACCCTGCCCTATCAAGTGCTACTTGAACTGATGGCTTACTTGTATCCGTTCACCCTTTAAATCAGCTGAGAAGTCAGAAACTAAACCTAATGATGGGACCTTTGCTGTTCTGAAAGGCAAGATTCATATGTTCAGAATCTTGTCTGTGATCTGTGCCTAGTCGTGTATATATATGTATATATGTGTGTGTGTGTGTGTGTGTGTGTGTGTTTTCTATACGTGTGCTCTCTATGTGTGTGCCTACTGTGAATATATCTTGGGCTGTGGTGCGGACTGGACCAGGACACACAGATACATCTCACTATACCCTTTATATGCCGTTAAAATATGTCCTTTTAAGTGTTCTTTCAAGTTCTTTGTGCATTTGCGTGGGTATGGAGATAATAAAGGCCAGTTCAGTAGACCAAATATAGTTTATCTTCACATTTTCATAAGTGGCTTCTCTGATACAATGTAACAATGTACATAGCTCTTACCTATAAGAAATTCTGTGGAAGGCAAAACCAGTGCTTAGGTGTGGGACTGCAATCCTAGATGGGTCACCACCATTCCAGCTCCTTCCAGGCAGCAAAACTCAAAATAAGGAATATTTATTCTCCACTGTCTTTAAGGAGTTTCAGGAAGAATATGATCTATCTTGTATTAAGCCTTTCAGGGAAAAAGAAAAAAAAAGAAAAAAAAGAAAAAAAGAAAAGAGATTTTGCCTTACTCAAACTTTTCGTAGGAAAAGACAGATATTTGAGCACAACTTCAATATTTTGCCACTACATGTGTAGTGCAACTAGATAAGCTGCATGTGGAAGGCACCACAGTACACACCTGAGGAAGGTCAGTCTTTGTATGTGCAGATTGGCTGACAATTTATGCAACATCACATTCTGAGCCTGGCTTATTCTCTTCAAAAGTTACTTGTAGGTAATTTAGAAGGAGTGAACAGGAATTCACACAGGTCAGATGTCTCTCTTTTCTGCAATTCCCAGCTGAATCAGAAGACCTCTGCTTGGGAAAGGCTTGTAGAGGAATTTGCTGAATTCAGTCTTGGTCTCTTTGTGTGTCCTCTTCAGCTGTCTCTTCCAACCATCATCTGTGTAGCCAAATCAAAGATGCTTTGATACATCCCTAAATTTTGAGCCAGATACCCTTCTTTTGCTAAGGGCAGATCTACTCACCTAATTCATGAATTGCACAACTTTCTCTTTCAAGTTCAGACCATGAACCCAGACTGTTGAATAATTAAGTATTGTACAAACTTTAGTTCAATTGAAAGTAGATGTACGTCAAAAATATTCCTTATACTCATCAATCAGTTTATTTTTGAAATGTTCTGATTTTTTTGTTCTAAATTCTTTGCATGGTGAGCATTTCATGTGACTTAGCAATTTGAGTTAAGGTTATTCAAATTACTGAAGCAGCTCTTTTGAGGTAAGAATTTTCCTTGTGTCTTCACTTAAAACACTGCAAGACGTTACCTAGCACAGTCCCCCTGCAAAGCAGAAACAATGAGGTTCAGCAGCTAGTTCTTGCCCAAAAGGTTCTACTCACTTCAGTGAGAGTGAATTTCATTCCTGGGGCTGGAATGAACAAGATTGCAACCAGTTCTTCCTTTGCTTTACAGTACCAAATGAAAGTAAAATTAAAATTCCAGGGTGCAGTTTTTAGGGCATCAGTAATATTTTTTAATAGCTAGGTTTATATCTATATATCTATATATCTATATAGATATATATGCAACATTGATATCCTTTCCATGAATAGGAGCATTTCACAGAAGCAGTTGTTTAATTATCTCGATGTCCTTGAGTTGCAATTTTATTGATGGAAATTAACACAATTCTAAATAAGCAAAACTTTTTCTGGTTTTGTTTCTTTTGTCTCACTGTCTACCTGACAATTTCAACCTTTGTTTAACATCTACAATTATTGTATTACTTTGGTGAGGCAATCACTGATGACTGACGAAAACCTCCTCATGCGAAAGAAACCAAATCAGTAAACTCAAATAAATTTTCATAGGAGAGTTTCTTACTATAATTGTCAAAGGAATTTCAGCTGAACCTGGCAGCTATGCACAACGTGTTCTAAAATTACTCTCAAAATTCTTTAGTAAATAATTATCATTCACAAATGTTGACCTGTTTACAGATATTTAGAGATAAAATTTCAGTTTTTATTACATTAAAAGTGAAAACACATTTCTCCTAGGTGACTAGTTATCTATTAGATTAAATCAATTTTATTCAGGTAATATTGAGAATTTGTCTCCCCATGTAAAATAAAAAGTTGGTTTTAGTTGCAGAAATTGAGATATTTTCATTTTCTGACAAAAACTGGATTTAAAATTGAACCTTAATTATTATTGTAACATACTTTGAAAATAGAAGGTCTGCTAGTGTTTGCACCTGTTGCTATTTCACAAATTTTTGTTCCAAAAAGCTGCATGATAAAATATGAGTAATGTCTGAACAGATGCATTTTCAGTAACATAGCAATAGCGGGAAATCTGAGGCAGAGAAGGGCAGTGATGTATTATTGTTTTCCCTCTATCAGCCTTCGTATCACCATCTGGCTTTCAATTATGGAACTGCAACAGAGTCTATTTTTTCTTTATCACCATCTGGTACCACAGTCAAGTGACAGAGTCACAGAACAAATTTAACCAAAGGTTTTAGGAATTTCAACCATTCAACTTGTAAGGTAAACAGAAGCTGAAGTGCTGCATACAAAGTACTAAAATAAACAGTCTAAGGATACAGTCACTGGAAGTTGGTCAGCTTAACCTCCAGGGAGAAGAGACTGCAAAATAGCCTGGTTTTGGCCTGTCTCAACCAACAGCATCCTAGATGGTTTCTGGGACAACACAGAGTTTGGATGTGGTAACCCTTGCTTGAAGACAGTGAGATTTTGATAGCCAGAGTGAGGACAGGCCATTTATTTGCCATCTGATCCACAGAACAGCCCCCAGGATTATTTAATACATTAGAACAAGAGTCCCACTGCTTGGAAAAAATGATGCTGTTGTTCATACCCATCCAAAATATGATGAGGACAGACACCAGATTTTGCTTTTGTTTACCAAGTGACCGAAGTCTTGCAGTTGCTAGCATGGGATTATTATGTAATGCACGAATGGTTTTGGAATATTTCTATCTCCATGTGAAGAATCTTGATGATGGCAGAAATGGCTCTGTGTTAGAGAAACTGTTTTGAATGCATGACAATTTTGTTAAAATTAATATCTTCAACACTGCTCAGTGAATACTGCCAAAAAGTGGATGCTTAGTTAAATATAAATTATTTCAGGTATGAAAACTGTGTGATGGTTTGGCTGGGATAGAGTTAATTTTCTTCACAGAAGCTGCTATTAGCTTATGTTTACATTTGTGAACAGTGTTGATAGCACAGGGATGTTTTTGTTACTGCTGAAAAGGGCTTACACAGAGCCAAGGCCTTTGCTGTTCCTCACCCACCCTACCAGTGAGGAGGCTGGGGGTGCATAACAAGAGGAGAGCGGACACAGCTGGGACAGCTGACCCCAACTGACCCAAGGGATGTCCCACAGTATATGTCATTATGTTGAGCGTATGAAGATGTGGGAAGAAGGAGGAAATGGTGGATATTCATAGTGAAAACGTTTGTTTTCCCAAGTCACCAGTACACGTGATGGAGCCCAGCTTTCCTGGAGGTGGGTGAACATCTGCCTGAGGATGGGAAACAGTGAATGAATGCCTTGTTTTGCCTTGCTTGTGTGCACGACTTTTGCTTTACCTATCAAACAGTCCTTATCTCAACCCACAATTTTTCTCAATTCTACTCTTACAATTCTCTCCCCAAACTGACTGTGGGGGAGTGAGTAAGTGGCTGTGCGGTGCTTAGTTGCTGGCTTGGGTTAAATCACAGCACACTAAAAATAAATTGCATTTATTCATTACAGCATTTTAAAATTCTTCCCACAAGCCCTTTTTTCTAAGACACTAGAAACATACCCCATTATTTATCAACTACCATCGTACTTAGGACTTTCATGCAGGTACAAGGCATACTCTGTTAGCTTTTGTTCACAACATGCTTTCTTGCATGTACCTCATGTTCTTCAAATTAAATATATGTATTTTAAATAAAAGTATTGACAGGATAACTAAAAACTATGTCAATATTTAAAAAGAGGTTAACATAAAATGTTAAACAAATGCTGGAAGTAATGGTATATGCAACTGGCCTTAGGCTGGCCACTTAAATTGCCCTCTCTTCAAGAAATGACAAACAATGTCACAATTTTTTTTTCCTTATCTGTCAGCAAAGCTATTGCTCTTCCTGCTTTATGTGTATGACAAGCACTAGAACTTTGGTCAAATTAGCCCTAAATAACATGTTATGATTTAGAGAAGCTTTTGAACAGCAACAATAGCTACATCCTGTTCTTTAGAAGAGTATGAATGTTCTGTAGCTGAGAAAAATTGCTGAGCAAAAATGTTAATTTTGAAAATTCAGGTTGGCTTCACCTGTGAGATACTCCTATTTTACACTGGTAAATTACATCCTCTTAATGCTATTGACATCATACTTTTCATAGAAATTGGAGCAAAGTAACAGTGAATAAGATCCAAAAAACAATTTGAGAAAATGATAAGCTAGTTTTCTTTCAGCTAGATTTCTTTCAGCTAGATTTCATATGATTGTGATTTAAGAACAGTTCAGTACTTTTTTGAAGTCTTTCTACCTCCAAGATTCATGCAATCCTCAAATAAAAAGGAAGTACATAATGCCCCTCTACGTCCATCTTCTATTAGCTAGAACAGGTGAACAGGAATGCATTATATCTTTACTTTTCTGAGAGCTTATGTTTACTACAGCCCTGCTTCTGAACAAAGAAATAGGTGGGTAATTAAGCACAAAAGACAATGTATCATTTCTGTGCAGTCAGAGATGCATCTAATTCTGGCCTTTCCAGCATTTAAGAGACGAAAATGGTGCGTACCTTCCATCTTTTGGGAGCTGGATGTGTAGCAATCGTGCATTGCAGTTATACTGCTGTCTTCCTACTGGTATTTAAGAGGGATTGTTTCTCATCCAGAATTATTTGGTGTCCTCTAAAAATTAAATTTCTGATTTGTAGTTTCTAAAGACATGATTCATACCTGCTGAATATTTTTTAACATAATGGAGACACTTTACAGGTGATTAGAAGTAAAAAATAGTGAAATATTCACCTCTGTGATGAAAAAAAGAACACAATATTTATCAGGTCAGAACATATTAAGAGTAAGTAGTGACATATAGCCATATATTTTATGAAACCTCCTTCCCTGCTGAGTGATGCTTGGAGCAAGGGGGTGGTCTACTACAGTGAAAACTTGCATGGCTAGGAAGAACTCAGGGATTCCCACTAGGGAGCTACTGCAGCATGTACAAAAACTATGCAGAACTACAGGATAGTATTATTTTGATAAACATCATGATTTGAACTCACACATATGTGATTGTGATGATTCTCCCACAGCACATCTCATGCCACTAAACTCAAAATTGCATCTATTTTGCCACAAAAATGTGGGTCCTGTTCATGCAGCAATTGTGCTTCCGGCACAAGTCCTTTTCTCATCAGCAAAGAGCATCGCCTTTGGCATGAATGGCAAGTCCCACCTTCCCCACCTGCTAGGCAACACACCCTGTCCACAGTTAGAAGAGCCACACAACACCCGATGCCCACCCTTCAGTTCTGGAGCTTTAGCCACTGTTTGCAGGTTTTGCTTTACATGCAAAGACACTGCAAGTACTGCTTTAAATGAATGAAGCAGCGTCTCATTATACTCCATGAGTACCTTTAATTCAACAGAACATTTGTTAATTCCACTCAAACCACTTCTCAAACAGAAAAATGGAGGAGATGTGCTAGTAAAAGCAGCTGAGCTGAGAAGATATTAGATCTTGAATGAAACTAGTGGCAGTGTAAGAAGTATGTCATGGAAAAACAATCTTTGATTTCCAATTTACTTTTTGAGTTCTCTTTTGGGTTTAGGAATAATTTTATATTGTAAAAGGATACTAATTTTTCAAAATATTTTTTTTTTTCACAAGAAATTGTAAATTAGTATGTGAGCAGCATTTTTAAAATACATGTACTTTGAAAACACTTAAAATTTGAAGTTTTGAGTTCATTTATCATTGAAAGCGCTTTTTGGAAACTTTAAACAATATACTCATATGCATATGTGGATGCTAAACCATTTTTTTTCTTATTTAAATTTTCTTTAATGTATTTATTGCTCTTTGTAGATAGAGATATACATAATGATAAGGCCCAAACCATGATTCAGCCTATGATTTCATCCTACCTAGATGCCAAATAATATGCTAAATACCGGGGCAAAAACACCCATGAGAACACCATAGTGAGCCCCGATCTTCAGAGATTTATAAGGCTTAACATTTCTATAAATCTGAAAAAACCTATTGTAGATACCAAAACCGATAAGAACAGCACTGTTTGAATTTTTGCTACAGAAACCTCTGAGTGCCAGTACACTGGCTGAAGGAAATCTTTACAAGACAGCTAAAAATAGCTAAAGAATTTTGATACATTTAATATTTCATGTAAAATAATCAGATTCAAAGATTATTTAATTTCATTTGAAGAGGCACTGTAATCTTTACTTACAATACAGTTGAAGGTAAATGCATAATAATTCTAGTTTCTATAGGAACTACTTTTTCAGAGCTAATTACAAAGGAAGTATGATTGTGATCTTTTTCCTTCCTTTTCAAGACCTTATAGCAAAATAGAAGTACAACACCCTCTCAAAGTCCCTTCCAGTTAAAGAGCTAATAGGTGCTTTTGAAAATGCTTTTAGGTTGTGTTATGCATATACTTCCCTAGCGGAAAAAAAAAGTCTGATCAGCTTCGATTTTTATATGGAGACCTGATTGAAGAGACAGCAGTACAGAAACATTTGATTTTTTGTTGTGCAATGTTGTTTCATCTCTTCTGAAAGCCAAATACCTACACGTGAAAGAAAATGGCAAGCTTCTCAAGCTGCATTAAGGTTGGGCATCTTACTGCAAAAGTACATTTTGTGATTCACAAAATATGCACAGTACATTGAACAGGCCATTACAACTGTGATTTGACTGAAGAGACACAGAAGAGTTATTAAAGCTTTTCATTGCTCCATCATTTAATGAAGTTCCCTTTGGTGATCCATTCTGCTTAAGTTTCAGTCACTAATTTTTTCCAGATTTCACCTGCAGCATCTCCTTTCTTCAGGAAAAACTCCAGGGGCTCCAGTGATAACCTTAGTATTTTCCTGTTTCTATTTTTAGTCTGTAGTAATTCAGTCTTTATGTACAGCTATGTTGCTTTGTCCTCCCCTTAGAGTAACATTCAAAAGGTGGCAGTGTTCAGAAGAGACTCTCATTTCTTGTCAGTACACTTCTTAGAGTAGATGCACTACTTTATGTTGCTGTTTATATACCTTCAGAAAAATTACACTGAACTGGCAAATTTTAGAAACTGCTATATGCAATATAAAATTTTACTGGGTATGAAAACAGCAGCGCAATTTCTTCAGAATAGCAATCTCTTTGTGCTACTAGCACTCCACAGAAATCACAGACAGCAATGTTTTGTGGATTCTTTTTTTTTTTTTTTGTTTTTAACTAACTACAGTTCAATATCTGGGATTCAGTATTAATTAATGTCTTTGGGTACTCAATTTGAGACCTGTTCAAGGAACACTGCATTATGCTGCCAGTGTTTTAAAAAAATGGGTTAATTTGAAAAATTCAGTGAGTTAATTGCTTTTGAATCCAGATGACAGGATGTTTATTTTATAAAAAATAAAACCAGGTACCATTTTACTGTGTTCTCCCAACTTTGCAGGAACTCTCAATTATTTAATTATGGATTATTCCTTCCTACTGTTTCTCCCTATAATTTAGTATAAGCCATAGTCCTCCTGAGTGGATATTTAGCATCATTCTGGATTAACAGTACTTCATTTTATTGATGAGCGCATTATGTGTATAATAGCATGAACAGATGTTGGACCAACATCAAGATACTTCTCTTTAACCAAAGTTATTTATCAGTGGCTAAAGGTAACTAGCTGAACTTTCGTTTGTCTCCATCTTTGGGTGGCTTATGCCACAGAAGGAGCCAACAGGAGGTCTTGGTAAGACTGAAATAAACACTGAAGCTGACTGAAGAAGCTAAATGGAAAATCTTCTGCTGCAAAGACCACAATTTTCTTATCTCTGAAGTATAGCTATCTACCAGGTCTACTGCTTGGAATGCTATTTGAAAAAAAAACAAAACAAAACAAAACACCAAACAAACACATAACCTTGGACATTTGTGGCAAAAAAATAAAGGACTATGTTTAATTTGTGTTAGCTTCCTTTATTCTAAGTCTTCCACTTCCAACATAGCATGTCTGGGTTATATATGTTTTCATTTACCTCCCACCCTGCTATGTTAGCAAAAAGCTGTGCAAACTGTGTATATGCAGACATTTGTACATTTGTGAAAGTGAAGGGAGAATGCAAAACACTGCATAACTCACAGTTACTATTTGATTCTGTGTAACTTTCATGTCACTGCTCCTACCGGTAAGAGAAAATCATTCAATGTATCAATTTTTCATCAGTTTTAGAACATGCAGGTCTCTGAGGATTGCAGCCTCCAGACAGCCTTCTATGGACAGGGATATGACAGGGATACGATTTGCTGCCAGTACAAAAAATTAAAAAGAAGTAACGGGTCATTCTTAGAATCATCTTAGGGACTTGGTATTGCTGTTCCTGAATTGCTCAATGTAATCCTGACACTCCACGTCCTCCATTAAAAAATGTGTTAAATCCAACTATTTCAAAGAGTAAAAAGAACGCAGAGTGGGGTACGGAGCTCCAAACCCCATGCAGCACTGACTTCCCCAAGTGCAGGGAAGAAAGGGGCCAGCAACAGCTCTTCCAGTATCAAAAGCAAGCCAAGCAAGCGACGAGAAGGCTGGAGACGCCCCCACACCGCGGTCAGCGTCCTCTTCGCAGCACGGTCCCAAGGAAGCCTCGGAAGCGGGTGCCTGCAGAACACAAGGCCGACGGCGACGGTCACCGCTCCGCAGCCGCACCCCCGTCCTGTCGAGCCGCGCCAGACCCCAGCCAGCCCTCACCCGCGGGGCCTCCCCGAGGCGCCGGCGCCCCCTCGCCGCGCCGGACAGTGCCCTCCTCTCTCCCGCTGCCTCTCCCGGAGCGTGCCCCGAGCGGCGCCGTCGGGCGCGCAGAGGGGCGAACCGCGCTCTCCGCACCGCGCCGCTCTTGAAATGGCTGCTCAGCCGCGCGGGTCTCCCCCTCCTCCGCGCCCCCCGCTCCCGGGGGGACACACCCCCGAACCGCGGCACCCCGCGGAACCGGGGCGCTCCGACCTCCGCGCCGCGGAGCCGCCCTGCTCTCCCCGCAACGCGGCGGGGCGGGAGCAAGACTGGAAGAGGGGGGATCACCCGCGCCGGGGAGGCGGGGGCACCGCGTCTTGCGGGGTTGCGGGGGCGCCGCACGCGCTCCCTCCTCACGGCGGGGAGGGTTAATAAAGGCCGGCGGCCGCCTGCCCACGGCCGGGGGTGCCTCTCCGCGGCCGAGCGGCGACCGGGGTAGGGGAGGCTCGCCCGCCACTCCGCGAACCGCTCTGCCTCCCCGAGGTGCCGCCGCTGCTTCGGCGGGACTCGCCGGCGAGTGAGCCGCCGCGCGGAAGGAGCCGCTCCGCCTCTGACAGAGACGCGCCCCCTCCTCCCCTCCCCACCGCCCGCCCGCCCTCACCTCGAGCTGGCGCTGCCTCCCCGCACTGCCGCCGCCGCCTCGCCCGTTCGCCACTGCGCTCCGCTGCTGTCCCCTTGGCGCCTGGCCCCGCCGAGGGGCAGGTGGCCAGCCTCGCCCCCGCTGCCCGGCTGCGGCTGCTGCATCTCTCGTCCCCCGCCGCAGGGAAGTCGCAGCGGCGATTACCGAGCGGGAGGAGAGGACAGGAGAGGAGTGGAGCCGCCGGCGGCTCGGGCAGCGCGCTGCGTCTGGGTCTCCGGGGATGGACTGGGCTTCGTCCTGCGCCTCAGGCTGCCCGCGGAGAGGAGGGCGGTGATCGTCCGCCTAGCCCGCCAGGGAGGAGAGGGACCCCGGTTAAATGTCACGGCTCCCCGTCCGCTCCCCGCCGCCACCCCGCGCATCGCTCACCTCGGGAGGGGGCTGTGAAGGTGGCGGCAGAGGCAGCCCCGGCTGCGGCGCGCCCCGCCGCCGCTCGCCGTGAGGGAGAGCCCCGGCAGCCGCCAGGTAAGCGACGGGCACCCTCCCGGTGCCGTCGGGGTGGAGGCCGAGGGGAGCCCGCCCGTGAGGGCAGAATAAGTTTCGGGGCGGGGGGGGGGAGGCCCTCTGGAGGGGAAGAGGAGATCGCGGCGTGGGGTCTGCGCCTCCCGTTGTGAGGGCTGCGGTGGGCGATAGCCGGCGGGACGCGGCGCAGCAGAGCCCTCCACTGCCGCCCGCCCGGGCCGGCCTCGTCGCCGGCCCCCCGAGGGCTCTTGGATGAACGGCGGACGGCGCTGCCCACCTGGCAGCGGGGGGTGGTGGAGGGGTGTGTGTCGGGCTGCCCCAGTCGGGGGTTGGGGGCACGGGACGCCGTGCCCAGCATCACACCTTCCCTGGGGAAGAGCTTTCCCCGCCGGGCGGGGAACCGTGCGATGGGAGCAGGAGTCCTGCGGGGTCTCCGAGAGACGTGACACAAACACAATAGTCCTTTGTCGCCAGCGAAGAGGCTTCCACACCTGTGTCCGCTGCCGTGGTGGATGTGGTCGCTGGAGTACGTGCATCAGTAAAGTGGGTCTTGGGGGGTGATGGTGGTGGTGTACGGTGAAGGCACTGTTTTACCTTCTGCACAGCAAATCCACAATAGCCCCCCCTTTAAGGGAGCAGCTCGAAGTACATGCAGGTGCTTCTGAACATACCTGGAAGAAAAATAACGGCAAGAAAATCATCTACCATTTCATCATTTGTCCAGTCTTGAGTCTAAAATATAAGGTTTTGCAAGTCCTGTTCTATAGATGCTGGAGTAAGCATCGAATGTTCTTAAGCATTTTCCCCTCTAGCTTTCCTTGCCCAGCAAAGAACTACAGTGTGTTTTTATTACATGCTGCTATGTTAAAATACTGTTCTTTCAAAAAACTTTCTCATTTAAAAAGAAAAACCTCTCATATATAAAGGAAAACGTCTGAAGTCTGAATGCTTCAGAAATAAATTATATGTGAACTTGCATTGCTTGCCAAGTGCTGGGTGGTGGTGGTGGGGGCAGAAAGAAGCACACAGCTTTTCTGTGCCTTTGTCATGAAAATGAGCCATGCAGTCTTTATTTGAGTCAAAACTATAGCACTAAGGGAATGGAAGTGAAAATTAGTTTGCGTAGCATTCATGGAGGTAAGCCATAACCTGTAAAGCATGAACACAATAGTTCTGAAGCCTTACCCCACTTTTTACAGTGACACATCTGGAATTGACAGATCCACAATGTACAGTATGTGTAAGATTTTACCTCACACCAATGCATATGCCCTAAAATAATTATATAACATTTAACTTATCATTCAGACCTACAACAGCTGCCTCCACATGGAAAAAAAAAAAATTTGCTAGGAGGTAGAATGAAAGGATATGCTTTCCTGAGCTTCTACCTTCCAGTGAAAAGCTCAAAATTAAAAGAGATGGTCTCTGTTCCTTCTGTATGCAATCAAGGCACTAGCACTTCCATTAGAGGCTACACCCTTTCCAGGAAGTGTTTCATGGCAGAGTTGGAGCAGCTGTGTGGTCTACTTTGCTACATAATGGGCCACACAGAAGAGTGCACTAATGTCAGTATGTTCCTACTCCTACTATGTATATATATGTGTAAATATTCCAGTCAAAATGGGATTTGGCGTTTTTTCTTCAGATCATCACTTTAAATGATTGACTCCTCAGCTACTGTGCCACCTCCTTATTTTTCTTGAAAGTAGTGATTTTGACAGTAGCTAATATATGTGCATCAGAACAGCGATACTATTCTTTTTAGGTAAACAGAATATCCTTGAAAACTGTTTACTGCTCTGAATTCCCTCTTCAGAGAGTAGGAATAACACCTACATAGACTGAACAGCGCAAGGTGCGATCGGCTACATAGAAACAGTGTGGTTTGGTAGTATAACAGGTATCAGATCTTTTGTTACTGTTCTAGAATCCAGACATTCTGCGAAAGGGCTCTAGGAGGAAATGTTATCTTGCGTAGTAGCAGCAAGAGGTGAAAAAATACAAAGTATTAGAGAAGCTTGTTAGGTTAAACAGCTATCCACAAGTACTGTGATTAATACTACGCTGGCACGCCACTGTGAACTAATACCAGGATTTGGGTATCCTGCAGTTAAGAAAAAAGACCAAAGTAACTTGCCCTTTGTAGTTCTGAAGCTATATCATTTTTCTCCAATACAGACAGTTAAGGAGGTCTGAAGATTGGGATATTAGTGCCTCTGTGCCGAGTTTAGCAATGTAAGTCTCTGTTAGTGCCTTTTCATATCTTGTCCCTTCAAATAACATAAACACCGGGTGGGTGTGGTTATTGGAGAGGGTATTGATAAGGATCCTAGGAGGATTCCTGTGGTGATTTTTCTAAGTCATGGTGATATGATTGCTGCCTGTTTTTAAAGGTTTTGGCTTTTTGTTTGTGTACCTTTTAACTGTGTAAACCCTAGTGAATAAAGTGGGGAAACAAAGGTTAAGGAGTTCTGAAGGGTCTGTATGTAGCTGTCTGTTGGTTCTTTGGCTTGTCCTTTGTGAGAAGGTGGATTTCCTTATAGCTGTTGCTGGTGGTTAAAAATCCAGATGATGAACAAGTGGAGGGATAAATGGATCAATTTCAGTAAATTTGTATGATACTAGGGATGTGTATTGCTGCATTCTCCTATTGCAAATTAGCTTATTTGGCTACTAGTACTATGATACAGTATGCTGAGTACATTCTAATTCTCGTGCTTTCTCTTCATTTTTTTGTACAGATATTCAGGAAATTTAAGAAAATTCTATTTCTAATTAGTCACTGATTGACATGCCTCTGTCATAAGGCTGATTTGGCTAAGCTCTGTCTAATTATGAATCTTTATAAATTATTGCTCATTTCTAATTAGTACAGTGACTAGTTTAACTGTTTAGTTTCCAAAATGTATTCAGCTCAAGAATTTTCAGCCAGACACTTTTTTTTCACTTAATTTGAAAGCATAAAATCAAGATTTTTCTTCTTTCCTGGAGAGTGTGGCCTCTCTGTTACCTCAGAGAAACATTCAAATAAATGAGATAACTCTGTAAAGAATGGAACTGAAATATTTGAAATTTATAGACATTGGTCCTCAAGATATGCAATATACCAATCAATGTTTTCTGTGCTGAGATATCAATATTATTCCCCTGAGATATGTTGAGTAGAATTCATATTTGATCTGCTTGCCATCTCATAAGCCTTTAGATACCTGGCTACAGTTTCATTTCTTAATGATGAAAATCTGTGGAGAGAGGAAACACAGAAGATAAACTGTCATCAGTGTTGTATAATGACATTTTGCTGGCCCATTTTCTGTTGATAAAATGCAAATCTTGTGACTTTTTTTTCTCTCAGTGACTATACTATGAAGCAGTAGTTCACAAGATTATTTATAAACATACCAATCAGAGCTGTTATTTGATTAAAGTCTAATTTCTCATTCACTTTGAAACTGGAAGTAGATATTTCTATCAGCAGATTATAGGTGAGTCTTGTTATTTATCAATATATTGTTAGTGTTTTCAGCTTGATTACTATTATAAAAGTCCTATTAGGTCAGTGTGGATATTTAGTGAATATCTTGTCTGTGAGGTGGAGTTAGTGGACCATTTAACCCATCTTCCGGAAATACTCCTAATTACATGAAAATAGAAGTAAGGGTGCATTGAAATTAATATTTTATTGAAGGTGAACATATTTTAAACTGCTTCTTACTATTGGTTAGCACTTCTGCTAACATTTCTCTTATTCCTTTTGTAGTAGGCAAGGGTTGTAAGGAAACACCAAAATTATGCCTGAGCTGGTGTTTTTTAAATGGCGTAGCCAAAGTAGGTGATTAAAAAAAAAAAGAAATCAGAAGACTAAATGTGTCTGAAGGAAATGGATATCTGGATTTCTGTCTAATGATCCTATTACATTTCCTAAAAAGAAAGAAAATGGAGAAAATTGGGTTTTAGTCGGACAAAAAAAGTGACAAAATTTATTAGCTGTCAATCTCAAAATTAAAGTTGCAACGAAAGAAAAAAAAAAGTAGAGTATTTGCAAACTTTTGTCATCATTGGAAATAAACTATAATGTATTTCAATGGAGTAAACAGAATCATCTTCAACAGAAATATTTGTCTATATAAAAATATCTCATCATTGTGGAGTTTTTTGGATTAACTGCAAAATGTCTGTCCTTTGGACAGAATAAAGAAGAATAATTATCCTACAGTCCTATTTCTTTTTGTTTAGCTAGTATTCATACAACAGTAACTATGATTAATGTTTTATAACTTTTAATAAACACATATTCTATTTTTACTTTTTTTTTTTAAATAAAATTTGCATGGCTTCTTTAAGCCATTTCTCTTCAGGTGAAGAGAGATTCTTTTAAAAGGTAAAAAAAAAATCAGATCTATCCTGTAAAACTATAGGTAAGATGTCTTAAGTCTTACCTTTTTATATTTGAAGTTATACTTTAGAAAATTGCATTTGTTCTGATACTCATGTTTAACGCCTAGGAACAACCAGTGGTCATTTGTTAAGATTATAGGAACTTAATAGTGCTCTGCAGCCCTCACTTCTTCCCATTCCCCAGCCCCAATAATTTTAAGTAGACTTATCTTCAGTGTTGAATACTTATAAGAGCCATGGGGTGGCATTTACTGAGGCAGGCCAAAGGCTATCTTTGAGCTGTACAAATGCAGAGCTCCATCTCTAAGGGAAGAGTGGGATTTCCTGGACTCCCCTCCCTAGAGTTTTTTGTGTAACTAGGAGAGTAATATGGGGAACCACATCACTAGAGAGACCAAATTGTCTGGCCTTAGAACAGGACTGCTGCTTAGACTGTCATCCTCTGTTCACTTTCCAACTTGCAACTTTCCTCCTATTATTTCCTTCAGGTTATCTTGTTTCTGAGAAAACACAAAGTTTTCTTCAAATGGTATTTATCTCTTGATTGCTGCAATTCATGAACTGCATTTCAACTTGTGTTTTGGTGAAGTATTTGTGGAATAGCAGTAGCTGTTAAGAATTTCATAAGAGAGGATTTTTTGAGGAAAAGCTCAGTTTGGCATTTTCAGGATTTTTTTTCCTTTAAAGCAGAAAGATTTATATTCTTCTGTTGCAAGTCATCAAGTAGATTCCCATTCACAGCACACATGAGCCTCAGCACTGATATTTTCCCATGGCTGACCTACACCTTTTTAGGTCAACATGTACTAAAATCTATTGAAATCGTCACAACTCCACCATCTCTGGAAGGCACCAGTCATGCAGGCAGGTAACGTGTGTGGGAAGGACACATACAAAGACCAAACTATGTTTTATCATGGTTATAGAGACTGAAGATAACCTCAGAAGAGACACAAGAAGAGAAACAAGCTCCTTGGGAAGAAGAAATTCTGCTTCCCTGTAGGCCCTGGAGGAAAAAAAGGAGGGAGAGATTTCAAGATTGTGAGATTTTACAACTCTGCAGATCCTTAGTTGGGATAGATAGCAGATGCCAGCCCCACTAAAGAGGAGGTAGAATTTGTGATTGCTTGTGACAAAGTCTCATGTTTCTGAAGTGGAAAGAAATAGGGAAGACTGAAGCTGGAAGGGTGGTGTGTGACTGAGAATGAGAGAGCCAGACAAACCTGTGGCCTTTTCAGCATTAATGTTCCTGGCTGTTCTCAAAAGTAACCAACTACACATATGCTTAAACACTGTGATTCAATTTTCCAGGCATAGCAATAATTGTCCTAGAAAATGAGACTGTGTTGCTGTTCCTGTCATGGGTGTTAGAAAGTGTTAAGATTCAGAAAACCACTCATCTTCAATGGTCACATTTGAGTACAAGACTTGCTTTAGATGTTCCTCTGAATGCCTCCCATGCTGTATGCAACTATCAAAACCAGGACAATTATACAGAAGAAAAGATGAGGCTTACCATTCTATTAAATAGAAAGTATTACTTTGACCATTAGTAGAAGGAATAGATTTTTGGTTTAAAAGCCAGGAAAAATTTAATGTTATAATGTATGTGGGGAGGAACCGTGGTAAAATAGGTTGCGTTTATGCCGGTACATGATGTAGTCTGGAAGAATATGCAGAATTCTATATTAGCATATATCTTTATACTCCTTTCGATTGTCTTTCTTTTTTTTTTTTTTGGACTACTGAGTGGGACCAACCAAATCTATTGAGAAAATACCTGTCTCATGCCAGCTTTTGACTCTCTCTTTCCCAGTGTAAACTGGCACACTTTGAAATGGAAAAGAAGCACTTTGGGTATAGGTAACATGTGAAAACAGAATATATTCATTTCTTGCAGTCTGGATAGTGAAAGCCTTCAAAGAGTGAGAGGATCGGTTTAATTTGAGATAAAATTTCTCTTTGCTCACAACATAAACAGACCCTAGTGCAAACAAGAATTCATTCCAATTGGGAATGGATTGAGTTTGCTAGAATAGGTTATAAAGTAGATAAGTAGATTCACATAAGCTTAAACCCCAAGAAATTCTTGTTTCTGTTGTCTCCATAGACAATGAGGAGGAAGTAATTATCTTAGAGTTATTACAAAGGTAGTGAAAAGACGTATCAAAGGCAGTGGAACAATTGTAGAAATTAAACTGCAGTAAATAATAAGCTTGCAATAGCTTGCTTCCTAGATTTCTGAAGGAAATGCATAGCTGAGCATCTGAGTGACTTCTGAATCTATAATTTATTTTTAAATGCTATGTCTGACCTGGAGGATAGCCAACTATTAGGAAGAAAAATTATGTCAGAAATTACTAAGTACTAGTCAAACCCCAAGGAAGTAATTGAAAAAAAGAAATGAAGTCAACATCCCAAAACATCTAGATGAACATATCAGGAGGATATGACTGCTGCCCGTTTTAAGGAGACAAGCATACAAATCTGCTGTGAAAACAGTCCTGCCCAGCTTCATTCTTGCTGCCAGCATGGCTTAAAGTGAATGTACAGTTGCATTCTTACTATCAAACACTTTTCTTACTGATAACATATTTTATCAAGCTCTTCATATATTTTTATAAAATGCTTGATTAAAGGAACAAAATTGCACACGTATTCTTAAGAAAGGAAAAAGATTGTAAATAATTTGGCTTTTTTATTCCTTACAACAAGACTTCTCTGTTTTTCTCAGACCATATTCTGAAAATGGAAGTTGTGTTGCGCCATTAGGTCTTTTCTATTCTTTTAGGGAGAGAGTTTTCAGCACAGGAGTCATTTGGGACTTTGAAAAAACCAGTTCTGTTAAGAAATAGATATAATTTCTACTTTGACATACAAGTAATTAAGTAATGGGCAGTGTTATGCATTGGGGACTGCAAAATAAGTCATCAAATTCCTCCTGTCAAACAATTACTGTGGAAAGACAAGTTAAAAAGTTTTGTACATTAAAATAAGAAATTATTAAGAAGGATACAAAAATCTTGCTTATATCTATTCAGTAATTATTTTGGACTTTCCCCTTGTCAATAGTTTTTGTAGTTTTGAGAACACACAAAGGTAAAAAAGAAAAAAATCCGTGTCGTGTAAATAATTAAAATCCTACACGTACATTAAGATTAACATGGTAAAGCTTTGAAATGGAAAAGGTAGAGATGTGATGAGGGTATTTAATAACAAATATTCTAGTTTCTGGTTTTTTTTCCCATTAGAAAAAAAAAGCCATGTTATGGGTAAAGAAATTTGAATTACTAACTATTTTAAAATTAATAATCCATTAACCAAACAGTATTGAAATAGGAATTTCAGGATTTTTTTCCCCAAAACTAGAGAGATATTTTATCCAGGCAAAGTTTTTTTAACAGCAATAGATGAACAAAACAAGATTTAAAAAAATAAAAAAAGAGTGCATGCTCTGAATATCATAAAAAATATTTTGCATTACATCATGTTATGCAATTGCTTCCCTGTGTTCAGGAGGTTTGTCTTTTCCTCTGAGGCTTTAACTGTTCAGCTGAAGCAATTTACATTGCTCAAAAGGAAGAGTACCAGACAGTAGGAACCATCAATTTAACTGTTGCTCCATTGGTTACTGCATCACTACCCAACCTGATTTACATGGCTGTTTGACCAGTACATTCTATTCTTCATAGTCGTGCTTTAAAACAGTTCACATGTTGCTTTGAAATGTGGGTAGACAGTAGCCTTCAAATACTTACATCATCTGGTTATAATCATGTAGTGTGTTATAGCAATACACCATCTTGATATTAAATTGTACAACAACCAAATTTGAGTTTTTACTTCTGCTTAATATTGCTTGGTCTTACTTTAAATCAGCTTGTTATAAGTATTTAGGGTTTTCTGTTTCGTTTGAATAGATGTCAGGTGAGAATTGCAGAAAAGAGATTATGGTGAGATTTAGGAGCTAGCAGGCTCAAACAGTTCATTGCTCATTCAGTTAGGGTAACAGTACTGAATATTTGGTGCATCTAAAGATGCATCTAAAGATAATTTTTTTCACTGAATCCTTTTATAAAGCTATGAAGCTATTGCTTAGTTTGCAGTTCAGAGACACCGTTTAGCTAGAAAATGGAGTTTTAGTGGAAGTAAGGAGATATTTCATATAGAAGAATCAATCTTCATAATTTTAGTTCTGTATGAGGAATCTGTATCATGTCCATGGCTGCTAGAATTTACACTTAAATATGTAATCAAGGTCACAGTTTTATTTTATTCACACAGTAGAACTGATGCCATGAAGATTTTTTGCCTTTTCTTTTATACCCCTGTTATACCTTTTTACAACTTCTGTATTCTTAGTGCTTTTTGCCTACATTCTTAGACTTCTTTGTCAAGCTAAGAGACTAAACATTTTAGAAGCTTCATAGCTAGGGATCAGTGTGCCCCAAACCCCAAGGTCCTCTCCAGAGCACATTCTGTAAACCAAGATAGAACCATCCAGGGGAAGGTTCCGTGGGGAGGGGGGCTCACTTGAGTCTCTCATTAGGGAATCTTTGATAGATATGCTAATTAGTAAAACCTATAATGTTATACCCGAGCTTTGGGGGCAGGTTCGGCGAGGTGCATCTTGATGCATATGACCTGGATGTGTGCACCTAAGGATCCTTAAAATAAATACCAAGGTAAAGTCCCTTTCCCCATCTAACCGTGCCTCAGTCTTGATTTTAAGACCAGGAAAAGGCATCAGCACAGTATTATTGATATATGTAAGGACACTAAATGAGTGCCTGTAATATATCAAGAACTTATATTTCTGCTTTAATTATATCCATCCTAACTGTATGGTGTTTCTCTTGGTACTAGTAATATTTTGTATGACTTCTGGACACATGAAAAAACACTGTGCCAGAATGGTAGAGAGGAGGAAATGCAGATAACTGGTGTATTTTTAAAATTTTTTGCTTTTGATTGAAAGAGATATCATTATTGTTGTCTTCAAGTACTTTCACTCTGGACATGTCCTTGAAACAGCACAGAGGTAGAAAAGAGAACAAACAGATACAGAAAGCCGACACAGCTAGAAATTCTTAAACTGCTTCAAATGTGGTGTCAGACATGCAAAGTCAATTTGGAGTGTAACATGGGTATGCTTTCTTCAGCAGCTGTCAAAATAGAACATGTTCTGCTGTAACATTTTATTTGAAGGCAGTATGATCATATCTCTGGTTTGAAATTGTGAATAACTCTGACAATTAGGTAATGGCTTTGGGCCCATGACAAGTTACCAGTACATTCTGTTTCATATAGGCTACACATCTAACAAAACTTTATAATTTACTGTTTGTTCAGTCTTTCTGAAGCAAGCAGAAAACTGCAGAAAGCAATGCCATAATATATACATAATAGTGTGGTCCTTTCTGTTGATCTGAATTAAAGCAATTACATTTTAAACTCACCGGAAGGATTTAGACTAGTAAGGCTCTCTGAAATTTATGGTAAGCAGATAGAGCATAGCTTCAAGTACTTTTGAAACTTCTGCTCTACCATTCTATGTTCACACAGGCAGAAATGATCTGTTACTCTTATAATACAAACTGATGTCCTTTTAAAAGAAGTTTAGTGCATATTTTTGCATACATTTTAATGCAAATTTTAAGTCTGAGTTCCAAAATAATATTTCAGTGATTTATTGTTGTTACGAGAAAGCACACCAAGATTTTAGGAGCAGGTGCTAATAATGAAATATTCCACACACTGGAAAATAATCAATATTTCTGCTTCTTTGCATTATCTCCTGTGCTTGCATTCTTACATTTTTATACAAGCTATCCAATATTTAAGAATATTTATGGTCAGGGTTCACTTAGAATACAATAAGTGAACAATTTTCTGCAGCTGTCAGGAAAATAATTTAGATCTGCGTATGAACAATGTAGTTTTCTGTTTCTCATGTAGTTTTATTCCAGTTAATAATTATCAGTACATCCTTCAAAGGTACCAACAGAGATACTGCTCACTAATACTTATTCTGTTTTATTTGTAGAGCACTGAAAATATTAACTCCTTTCCTAACACTGTGTAGTGAGGGGTGATAGATTCTTCCTGTGAATATGCTGCTAGTAGCATTTTTAATTTGAAATGCAAATGCTGAGCTCTCTTGAAGTGGTAAGTGCATGACCTCTGATATAACTCGTTATTACCCTTGCAGCTTGTTCCACAAATGTTTTGCCTGAGAAAAGAATCAAGCTCAGTGATTGATAATACTCTATTTGCATCACATATTAATGCAAACTTTTTTTATATATGGTGGCTATCACTAGATGGCACTGCTCTATGGTTTTTTTAAGAAGTTTCATTTTCCTTTTCTTAAAATAATAATTCTGTTCTTTTTTATATGGAATAATGAATTGTTACTGTTTTTGCGGTATTATTTATCTGGGATTTGTGGCAAATGGAAAAAAAAATTGAATAATTTTTCAGGAAGGTTAAATCCCTGAACATGATGTTTTGGTTAAGTGTTTGGCATGAAGAGAAACATGTTTGATAATCTCTGTTCCAGGACTAGTAAAAATAGCAAATGTGAGGGAAAAGCCACAGTGAGAACAATCTTAAATTTCTGTGTTGGTGGTATCTTCTTCAGTTGTAAATCAGCATGTTAAGTGTATCTTTTACTTCTTGGCAGGAAAGTGATTGCATAATCCTGAACTTGCTAGCTGGCAATTCTAGCTTTTCTAATCTTCTATTGCTCAGCTGTCAATGCAGTCAATGCAGTCTTTAGCCAAGTGCATAAGGAGCAAGAAGGTGGGAGACAATTTAATCCTTTCTGTCACTGGAGTGCTAGCACAGTGTATGGCTGAATGCTATTAATTCAACACACTTCTGTGAATAGACTGCTCTAACAACTCTACCCCCAGGTCAAAAATGTACTTAGGACATCATCGCTGCAACAACACTGTTACTAGATAGCAACTACAAAATTAAAGGTCCTCGCAGACCTAAAACCATCATCAGCAGCACCTTGTCAGAAAAAAGGAAGCAGGAGCTGTTGTTTGTGTTCGGCATCTTTTCAAAGTTTAGGACGCCATCACTGAATCTGTTACTAAAGTTAAATATGATGTGGTAACAAGTTTTGTAGGACTTCTGTAGAGGGTAGTGCTTTGAAAGTCTTTATGCCTTGGTCTGTTTTACTCCTGGAATTTGTTGTTTTGTTATTATGGCACTCTGGCACACTGGGGCTCCAGGCCTGTGTGGTTCCTTAATTATTTGAAGAACAGTATAAAAGAGTACACATGCCTAATGGCTGCATATAAATGGAACTTCTTTTGATCTCCAGTAAAGCTGTCTCAGGAGTGTTTTCAGTTCTGGCTGGAAGAACTGCAAGGCATTTTTTAACCAGAAGTTGACTGAGATTCTCTTAATATCAAACTCACTGTGGGATTCTTTCAAGAGTAGGTGCCAATACTGTCAGTAATGACAGCCAGTAGGCATTCTCTGTTGTCTAATTTTGAATGATTAAAGAATCAGACACTAATTTTTGAGCTTGTCACTTGCAAAGAATTCTACCCTTTGGAATTATGATGGTAGTTGGACCTGTGCATGTGATTTTGGGGTCTATTTCTAGAGACAGGATTTACCAGTCTAGCTTTTGATGAAAATTAAATTAACACTCCCATGTGTTCATACTGTGTAGGATAATGATTGTGAAGCTTTAAATGAAAGGCTTTTTTCAGCTCGGCAATTTTAAGGGCTTAAAATGTAGTGGCTATCCTTTCAAAAATGCATTTACAAAAAGGCAACAGTAGTTATCTTGATACTTTCAGAAAATATTTTTCAAAGACAAAACTATAGATACTTTGACAGAAAATGTTGAAGTTATTACATGAATTGCTTTTCAACAATTGGCTTCTTTTTAATAACAAAAATGAAATTAAATTATTTTTCTTAAATTACTTCCATAAATGAAGACATGAATTTCATTATGCATTTACTTAATCTGGTTTGTCTTGTGAAATTATAATTTTAAATAATCTGCACATTTGAGGTGCAGGTGATGGTCATTTCCCTTATAGAGAGCTAAATGAAAATAAATTTTGCAGAAATTATCCATTACTAGTTTTGGAACCTCAAGAAGGGATGCCAAAGAAATCCATAAAATCTAGTTTATTTCATAAACCATCATTTTTGATGTGAAGATTCTGGAGGCCTGAGTTCAGTGCTGGCATGGTAATACTCTGTTCAAGAGGGTGTCAGATTACATATGATTTTAAGTAGCATTCTTGGATTAAAGTAGAATGCAAGATGAAGCAGTAGTGATGCTAGGTTTGAACTGGAAGAATCTAGGCTGAAGAATTATTTGCCCTAGATAATGAAACTGTTGTTGACATCTCCATGCTGCAACCAAGTGTTTGATATAGGCATATCACTACAGGAACACTTACTGATTTCTATCTCCTGCTGGTTTTTATATCAGTATGCTTGTGTCTGATTTCCAAGTTTGCAGTTTTGTTTTAAAGAATGACATCTGTGGACTTTGCCAATGTTGTAGTGGGAAACCATTTCTTCCCCAGCACCTGAGTAAGCAGTCCTGTTTACGAGTATGTCTCACCAGTGATTGGAATCTGAACCTCATTCTATATTAATTTCTGAGAACAGTTCATTGAATTGGTGAATATCTTAAGAGAAACTGAAGTGTGACTGAATTATACAAGAAATGTCACATAGACTGCACTTTAACAACAGAAATGTCTTAAAATGAGTCACTTTCTTATACTGCTTGGAAAGTGATTTTAGTAACACAGGATAGCACTGCTATACCTAAGGCTGTTCTGTCTTACTTGACTCAAGTCAAACTAAAATCTTCTTCCCCTACTCTCCTCACTGTCTTGCTTTCTGTTATAGCTATAAAAGACCAGACACACATTTTATACTCTGCTTGGCAGGAGAATGAGGCTGCCGCATTTCTGTCTTCATTTCCTTGTAGAAAAGGATCCTCTTTTAGTAAAAATTGGGGGAAACAAAACTCAACCATAAAAACACAGAAAGGTTTTTTTTTTAAAAAAATGACCTCTTGGTTTTTCTTTGATGAAGTAGTTATCCAGGTACTTAGAAAACATTCAATAGGGTTTTATTTACAATGTCTTAGGAGATTTTGGAAGTTTCAGATATTTCTCACTTTTCATTTCAAAGTTACTGAAAATTGGCCACTTTGTTTCATTATTGGTATTAGAATTGAAAAATAATAAAATAAGGCCTGTTTCACTTCTGAATATATACCCAGTTATGAAACCTTACTTTGAAGAGCAAGTAGCAAACAATAATTTGGGGCTATTCTATTTATGAGAGTAGAATGCATTTATATATGAAATACTGATTTTCTTTATATATATAAAAGCTCCTTATAGGTGTGAGCAGAAAGGGAGCTTCAAAAAGATTTATGAGCAAGACCCTGCTGTCGAGTCATGAGGTTCAGAAAGGACCACTTTCCTTTCTCAACACCTTCTCAGAGAGGCGTCTAAGTGCATCTGGGTCCTATCCTAGTACAGACTTGGTCAATAGTTTAGGTCTAAAGGATTATATAAGTGCAACTGAGCCTTTATATGACTTTGTAGGATTAAGGTGGCAACACAAATATAAGGATAAGATAAATAATTTATTTAAATAGATGACAATCATGTCAATGATGAGACTAAAAGAATTCAGAATTTTTAACTACAGAATATAGGTAGTCATAACTGCTATTATAGTGTGATTTCTTTGAAACAATATTGAAGCAATTCTATTACAGCTATCAAAATAATTAAGTACAGATTGACTTTACTCCCCAATACCATACCTATGACATGGGTAAATCTTTTTCTCTCAGCCTTGAGGAGTAACCTTCAGGAATGTCCCAACTCAAGGAAGTAATCTCCACACAAACTCCAAAGGGGGATGTATATTAGAAGATTCTGCCATTAAAAAGTTGGATGGGGCTTCTGTAGTATAAAGTGGTTGACTGTCAGTCATATCTCCAGGCCAGCTGTGTCAGCTCAGCAGCTTTACATAAGTCATCTGCTTATCAACTGTTATCACTAGTTTGTTCTCTTATTAGAAATTTTGCCACACCTTTACTGGTGCCAGTTTCCTTCAGGAAAGATATTGTTCTTCCCATCCTCGTAATATTTGGCTTTGAGATTGAAGAGTCAGAGAGATGTCAGCATTCTTCATTACCAAAAGCAGTGTGACTCTCGCTCCTTTGTCCACCACCGATAATTTTCTCAAAATAGGGTAAAGTGTGAACTGTTTTACCCCTGCTGAGGAAGAGCATTCTGTTACACTGCACCCCATGACTGATGTCAATCTAAAAATATTTTGCAGGTTTTCTTGTACAGTGATTACAGCTAGATAACTTTACAAATGCACTTACCAAATCTTTTAAGTTACCATGGGCAGTTACTGCTTCATAGAATGTAACATATTAAGAAGCTATAGAAAACACTGCAGCTTTGTTAAAAATGCTAAATATAAATGCTTCTAATGGTGAACTATATGAAATGGAATATCACTTTGTACACTACAAGAACACTTGAAGAAGTCTTAAGAGATATCTAATGAGTTTTCCAGTCAGTTGTACCTAGTACATTTCACAATAACCTAGACTTTCTAACATGATTAATTCATGGTTACAATATTACATAAGTTACTCGATCTAGTGCTTTGTATAAGTCTCAGGGGCTTAACTGAATTGTCTCAAATGAGTAGTCTAAATTGTGCTGAATAAGCACATTGGTTTTGTGTTGTACAACATGGTGGCTTTTTTGTTGTAGTAAAAATTTAGTGAACTTATCTCTACAGATGCTTTGTCAATGCTGAATCTTTGACAGTAAAATCAGTAGGATCAGTAATAGTCTTGACAGTAAATTTGAGAGGAGGAGTATTTACAGTACCCATTAATGAAAAGGCTTGTGCTACAGGGTGCATGTCTGGGTTTGTTGCTTTTTCTGAGTATTTTTTAAACAGTAAGAGGTAACAGTACAGTTCTTTCCCAGGGCCCAACATATGGTCTCAAACACTGCAGAAACCACATAAATATCAGACCAAAGATGCCTCTCTACAGATATTTTAGGAAAAGGACATTCTTCCAAGGGAACAGCCAGATTTGACTAGATTATCTATCTGTGGGTCTTCTCTAAGTTAACATGTATAAAACAACTGTGGAATAGTAGGTATGTAAACTCAACACTTACAGGTTGTATTACAATGAAACAAGAAAAGACAGCTCTGAGTATGATGGGATTTTCTTTCTATTTTAAAGTAAAATAAGACCACATTATCTTAATTACTAGTGAGTAATCTATCCCTTCTTTAAGGACTACTTGAATATAGTACAACAGAACTTTAGAGTTTTTAACAAGCACATGTATACATATTCATAGAGAACATTCTCTTATTTTTCTTAAGAAATTTAAGATGTCTTGGAAAAGTTTGATTTTTATTTTAGGAACATGAAGAATTTTTTACTGCTGTCATAACAAGTTCTTTGTAGCTTCTGTCACTAAGAAAGAAAAATGGATATTCCTTACATGAAATAAAATGTTTTATTGAGCAATAGTTATAACAGTGGTTATCTTTTAGTTATTTGCCTTTTAGCAACTAGTGTCACAATGATATATTGGACTGAAAAACATTTTTGCAGGTTTTCTATATATAGGCACAATAAAAAGAATTCCACAAACCACTGAAAGATACATACTGGCTAATGATTGTTAAAGGAAGACCTTAGAAGGAGGTAGACCAATATGTTCGATTGGTAAAAAAATATGTAAATAGAAGTAAATAAATAGTACTGAAGTTTCCAAGTAGTGGTTGAATTAATTCTCCTCTCCTCTACCCCACTCCTATCCTATCTTTCCCTCCCATCCCCTCTTCTCCCCTCCACTCTCCTCAAAAAGTTTTAAGAAGGACTCCATAATAATGCAGCCATGTTTTTATTTTACTACAGTTAAACGGGCTATGTATTAAGATGCCACTGTAATTCAGTTGGACTTTTGCAGCCATTCAAGTGGTACAAATTATTGTATTAAAATGATTACGTAAACCAGTTAAAGATTTACTCAATTGTTTAATGGCATTTCTGCTTTGATTTAACATGAGAGCTTGTTCATATCATTGGTGGAAAAGCCATGAAGCATTTAATTAAGAAAATGTGCAATCATTAACAAAAGGCATTACACATACTTTTCAGCTCTTTTCCAAACTTCAGGTCACTGATGAACTTTTGGTTTTGTCTTTTTTTTCCATTTAAGCCCCAGACTTTTGCTTCGAGGTACTCCTTTTTATCCTGATGTTACACAAATTATGTAATGGTTACAAGTTTTTCTTGGGTCTGTTTTCATGTAACTGCGCTACTATTTTTCAGGAGGAATGTTGGTATTCATACAAGAAGCAAGGCTAATACAAAACAAAATTTAAAAATTGGTTCTTATTACTAGTAAACATAATGAAAGTATGTCTGCTCAGCCTCTTGTTTCACAGCATTTTTTTTCCAATATGTTGCTTGAAATACTTTACATTTTTCTTTTTCAATACAGTTACTGAGCAGGAGACTGTGCAACTTTTTGTTACCACAAAATGCTGATTTTGAAAGACGTCTTTCTTTTCTCTAGATCTCTGCAAGTGGGACTGGTTTGAAAACTGTCATGCCAGTAAGATTATACTCTTTCTTCAGCGCAGTTTTCAATTCAGTAAGAAGCACGCCATCTGGTGAAAGTGACTGAGTCACTGAAACTTCTGCCCAGGGGACCAAAATGTGTTTCAGGTTAAAACAAATTAAAAAAAAAAAAAAGTGTAGGGCTGGAACATACACATTCCTAGTAGGAAAAAATTTATCTTTGTTTAGAACTTTGATGGAAGTGATGATTGTGATTTCTATGAGGCAACAAAAAAAAATTGGCTTAAAAGTGAAAAACTTCATATGGTATTGTGAACATTTGATCAATGTTCATTTGTTCTGTCAGGCTGATGTAAGAACTAACTGAAAAAAACAAATAGGATATACAAAATCTGTATTTTACAGCTAATAGTAGATTTGAAATCACTTTCTGGTGTTGCATCCAAGGAGCCTATGTAAAAATTGTATATAAATGTGTTTCTTCGACACATTATGTGCCACTGCCTTTTATCTTCTATGTGAATAAAATTTCTCAAAAAAAAAGGTTATTTTCCCCAAATACAGATTGTGCTGAGTTCAGCTGATGGTTTTGAATTTGTGTCCAAAACATCCCCAGCATTTTGCCTAAATATTGCAATTCAAATAAGACACCGTCTTTTGTCTTCAAAAAGAGACTTTGAAATTATACTTGTTTCACTTAAAGTACATTTTAATAAGACCATCAGGAAACAAATATAAATTTGCTCAAAGTTTTTTACAAATGGAGGTCATCAGTTGTTAGGATTAGTCACAAAAGTCATTCAAGACTGTGCCAGAAATGATCAGTATTTTCTCTTGGAAATGAAGGAAGTAATATACAAAAGGCAGTTTCAACATGACATTGAGGTGAAGGGATAAGTTTTTATCTCCTCCTTTCCATTAAGGCACCATCTCTGTGATGCTGGTGGATTACTCAAATGTCTTAAGGGATGCTGAATAATAGAGTTATCGCTAGATTCTGGGTACTGAGGAAGAGGTGTGGCTGCCAGATAAGTGCAGTTGAAATCAATAATGGATGCAGTCGAATTTATGAAAAGCTGGTAAATATGGACATATTTTGACAGATCAGGCTCTTCAAGTTGACAATCAAAGATTATCAATGACACTTTTGTGTAGATCATTTTGTTCTTAAGCTCTTACTCTGCATGACAGATCCAACTGGCTCATATCAGAATGACAGATATTAAAGGTAAATTCCTCTGGGTTTCTTTCATATAGTACAGCCTGGACAGTATTCTTAATAGAAGAGCTTACTCCCAGCAATCTTTCTCTCACAGTTACCTTCTTTCCTCCTGGTTAAATATAATCTGCTGTTTCAACCTGTTTCCTGCTGCTTTTGCATGGATAGGTTAAGAAGCAGTCACAAAGACTGTTAGGATTGGAGTGCAGAGGTTCCTAAGTCACAAATCATGAGTCTGAGGTATATAGAAGGCAGAGAAATACCTGGTTTATAGGTATTTGGATCCTGAAGACTGCCGATAAACTATCCTAAGAAGAAACATCATATCTGAGATGGATACCAGGACTTTTCAGTGTTGGATGTTTAAGCTAGGAACAGCATGGTCCTTTGACATGTCACTGTAGAAGAGACATAGAACCTTTTATTGGGGAAAAAACCTCTTAAGGTCATCAAGTCCAACCATTAAGTGAGCACTTCCAAGTCCACCACTAAACCATGTCCCTAAGTGCCACATCTACACTGCTTTTAAATACCTACAGGGATAGTGACTCAACCACTTCCATGGTCCACAAAATCCTTTCAGTGAAGAAATTTTTCCTAATATCCCATATAAAGCTCACCTGGGGCATCTTGAGGCCATTTCCTCCAAGAGAGATATTTGACTGATAATTTTACTGAAAAAGGGGGACAAAAATATTTTCCTTCTTTTAAGTTGAATTTTTAAAAGTGTTGTTCTTTGTTTTACTTTGAGTGCTGAAATATCTGACCTGTCACTCCGGATGGTGCCTACTTCACTGTCCTTGCTCCTTCATTTGTGTAATGTGTATTGGCAGAAATAAGATTCCTTATTCCAGAGACCAGAAAGGAAACTAAAATCTTTACACATTGCCTCTTGTAAGAGGATTTTCCTGAGAGATTTAGTACTAGTTTCACATCTCAAGACTTAGCTGTCAAATATACACAGATTTGTAGTAAGTATCCATTTCCTTAGAGTTACCTTGCTATTTCCAGCAACTAAATAGTTTTGTTTTTTCAAAACACAAGAAATTAGAAGAGAAAGTTTAAAACTGACAGATAAATGCACTCTGGTCACATTCACCTTGGGTGAATTCACACAGAGTAAAGCAAATACTCTAATTCACTTTTCTTGCAAATAGTCCTCAGGGGATACTTTTCTGATCAACCCAAGCTGGATTGATCTGCATGAAAAAGATAAATGGTTTTTTTAAATTGATTTCATTTGCAAGTAGGCCAAGTGTTTGGTCTTTTTTATTATGAAGCTGTGTGAGAATTGTTGTATGTGCAAATGAGGCACAGTATCATTCATGTAGCATTACAACGCTGGATTGACTTAAACCAAACTGGGGCAGATGGTCTTGGAGCTATGAAAGCTGTGGGCAAGGACTTAGCATTCACAACTGATATTTGCTAGTGGTGTCCTCTGTGTCTAGAGCTATATGCTTTTTCTTTGTAAGCTTTGGTGATATTTGTTTTGTTGTTGGGTGTTGGGTAGGTTTTTTTATTTTCTTTTCTATTTTCTGTTTCTACTTCCCATAATTCATGTAAGAGACATTGACAATATTCCTGTGCTGCATCACCCCGTACAGACAGCAAATCTTGAGTGGACCTGGTAGATATGAAAATAAACACACAAAAACTCATCAAAACCAAAGCACCAAAACCCCAGTAGACCTGAAATATTGTAAGTATTTGTCAGCACTTAGAATTTCAATAGCTGCAAAATTCTGAATTTAGATAATTAATTATAGTTTAGAATATTTTTAATTCTTTTTTTTTTTTCATCTGTGATGGAGCAGTCAGCCTTGGAAAGCCGTATCTATTTAGTGAAAAATGTCAAAGTTGAAAAGGTGGAAAAGAAGACATATTAGGGGGGAAGGAAGGGCCTTTGGAGGGACGAGGATGAAAGGTCTGACCATAGATTTTGCTTAGATTTGTGGCAGATCAGACAACTGGATGTTACCAAGGTAGTACCAAGATTTATTTGCACAATTAAAGATGAACAAATCATTATAACACTATGCCCTCAAGCTTTTTTACAGGGGAAGCAAATGAGAATGGTGTTATTATTCCACTCTATGTAACGTGGGAGTCATTGACAGAGAGTTAATGGTGAGTGTACATTATCTGTTGAGAGAGGAGACAATCTCAGATTCTTGAAGGCAAATGAAATGTAAGTACACTTGTAATTGGTTGCAAGAGACACTATTTCCAAGAACAGCATACAGTTTCACGGGTATTAAGTGATCTTTTATTTCTGAAAGGTGTTGAAGCTTGTATCTTAATTCTGAAATTGTTTCTTTTGCATATTACTATGCATATAAGTGTTCAGTGTTTCAGTATTAATTTCTTCTGAAGATTTCAACTGCATTATTTAAGTGGAAACCCAAAATCCATTGTGAATGAACATAATATGAATGTTTTCTCTAGATGACCTTTTTAAAAAAAAAATCCAAAAAGCAGAGGGAACCTGACTAAGAAAATAAGGAAATTAGAAAATAGTTTTTAAGTGTTTAAAAAACAGAGGTGTGTGACTTTGACTTGAGAGTTAAAATAAATTGCCATCTTTACCAATGTTTTATTGTCCATATGTACAGACTAAGGAAATAATAGATAGAGGAGATACACTGTGCTGGCTTCTAAAATGACACATTTTTGTATTTTGATAATCGAAAATAGACAGTTACTCATTTTTGCAATTAAAGTCACTTAGGTTATTTTGTAATTCATGTTGGGAATATGAAGCTAAAGACCAGATTCTGAAATATGATTTGCAGTAAGGTGCATGCAGGGGAAGAGGAAGGCATTGGGGATTGTTTTTAAGACTTCTAGAAAAAATGTTTCATAGTTTCTTTCCTTAAGAAAAGGACATCAAAACAAACTCAAAGATGTAAATCCTAGTTTGCATAGAGATTTGGAAAGTGAGATCCATAACTGCCTCTTGCTAGACATGAGTTTCTTTGTATTGAGTGAAAGAGTGTGCTCTAGCACACGTAATTCTCACTCTTTCCTTTTGGATTCAGCTGCACCAACCAGTAATGCTCCAAAACTACATTTCTGCTTCATGATTTTAAATTTAGAGAACTGCTTTAATTCCAGATAAATCTGGTTTTCCTCAACTTGTTATTTTCCAGAGAACAACTAAAAATGAATCAATAACAGTTGATCCGAAATGTTTTGTGTTGTCTTTTGTTTCTATTTCATCTTCATGTTTTCATGTGTCATTAAAATATGTATTAATATAAACAGATTTTGAAAGGAGAACAGATTTTGGAAGCAGAATAATTTTGACATTGTCAGTACATATTTTCTTTTTATCTCCAAAGTGAACCTCCCAACTGAAAACTGGGTTCTAACAAACGTATCTTGTGATGGAATATAGTTGTAGGTCAGTATTTTTTTTCTAGTTTGCTTTATTTTCTGCTTCAAGTCTGTCCTGTTTCATGTCAGGGATGTGTAAAAATGTCCAGAGCATTTGAAAACAAGAGCAGTACAAGAGAATGCGAGGGGGGGGCCCCCGGCGGGGGGGGGGCGCGTGGTAGAGGGAGAATGTGGAAAAATGATATAATTGTAAATGAAGAAAAAAGTTCCCTGAGATTCAACATGCAACAGAAATCTACTGCCCACTGCATCAATGAGATTTCAGTGATCAGTTAATCTAAAGGTTCAGTGTTCTATTTTGCACTTGGAGATTTTGCTGTACATAGCAATGGTATGTATGGTATGATGGTAATGATACCAGTCAGGAAGTCTGCTTTGTGAGCACTTTTTCTCTATATAGTATTTATTTTAGTTGACTTTCGGGTTTTTTTGTTAAGGAATATCTTTGCTTATACGCTGTTCCTTAAAGAATGCTGATATTCAGTCTTTGTGCTGAAGATTTTTAGACTGCTGTAACATGGTGTTCCTTTGGTAGAGAGAAAATTAAATTACTAATTTGAAACATTTTCTATAGTTAGTTTTCAGTTGTCTGTGTGAGCAGGTTTGGGCTTCAGGTTCTAAAAGTTAAGAACAGCTGCTTCGAATTCTTTAAAATTTGCACAGTTATGTAGCTCACCTGTTTGAAGAGAGACAATGAGATCAGTGCTGCATGTTATGACCATAACATCTTACAGGTATATCTGTTCTTTGGTCACTGAATCTTATGGGGGTGGTCTAGGCCACTTAAAAGTTGCTAAACTGTATATGCTGCATGACTAATTTTGCACACAGACTGTTTTTGAAGGATAAATCTCAATATGTAAATGTGCAGATCCTCTTCATCAGAAGATACGTTACTGTACTTGAAGTTTCTGCAGATAAACATGGCTTATGACATGGGGAAAACACACAACTGGGACAGCAGATAAAGGACATCTTAAAAAGAGCATTCATTTTTCTATTTTGTTAAATTCACGCCTCTGAACATGTTACTATTTATGGGTGGAGTATATTATTTCAGCTATTATAATAAGTCCTGAAATGAGTTCAGAATGTCAAGAATTTCGTATAGGCATATATGTGACAAGAAATATGGGTTTGACTTACAACAATTAAACCTATAGGGTGAAAAAGCAAGGCAAATTAAGATACAAGATCTAAAAGCATTTTGTTCTCCATTCTGTTCTGCATTAATTCCTTAAAAAGTCTGATCAAAAATTTCATTGAGTGGGATAAACATGAAGACATTGTTAAGGAAACTTTGGTGTTAGCTACTCTACTATTTCATTATTGTCTTAAATTATAAACAAGATTCACCTCCTGTGCACTATACAGCTCCAATTTCTGCTCAGTATGTGGTAATTCTCTCCTCATTATTGTTGTGCTATTAGCAGTAGTTTTCGTAGAATCTTTAAACTGGCAATTTAGGGTGTTTTTAGGGGCCTCACTTTGTAGTAGTTGTTTTAATTTGTACAGCATTCATTCTTTTGCAGGGAAATAAAATGCTCTGTATATTTATTTAGAAGTAGTTGCCTTAGAGCTAGCAAGAATACAAAATTGGGAAGTTGGTCATCTTTCTTTTTCCTGGCATTAGTATAAAATCAGTACTCTGATAGTAGACCATCACCTCCTTACTTGTCCTTACCCACTGTTAAAATTATCCACTCATTTCCAGGCAGAGACTTTTCAGAAATATACTGAAGAACTTACTCCTTCACCTGACTGTTGCTTCTGTGAAATCCATAAGGAAAGTGACATTTTGAAGTGTTACGTATTCATTGTTGGAAGTGAAATTGTGGCTTATTGCTACTGATTTAGTGGATACAGCTCCACAAATACTCCCATCCGGTTCTAGCTCCGACAGATTTTATGCACTTTTAGCTTCTTTGCTAGTTCTGAATCACAGTGCCTTCAGGCAGAGGTCTGCTGCTTTGCCAGTTCTTAAACAATTACTGTGATAAAACAATTTCATGTCTTTGTTTTGTATACAGCCAGTGATTCATTTCCTCATTTAAAAATCTACTTAGGTAGAGTTTACTTAGGTTCTGAACATGGGTTACAAGCCATGTCCCTATACAGCCAGTCCAAAATTACTTCCATCTGTGAGTCTATGATCCAGGAGTGTTTCTTTTTCAAAGATTAGTGTATCCATAATTTTGTCCTTGTTACAATTCATTTAATGTGTATATTCTTGATGATGGATGTATGAATGCTTGGTTCTTCCAAAGAATAATTTGAGTTGGAAGATGCCTGTACCTGTCTAATTCACTGCTTGGCCTGTCTTCATTCCAAGGTTTCCTTAGAAAAGAGTCATAGTTACTTGAAATCTGCTGGTATAGTCCTCTCTATGCTTCAATCCTTCTAGTTTCTGTATCATGTTCACACTGTTCTCTAACAGTCATAGACTACAAGGTACACCAGGTTGATTTTACATCTTCTCTGTCAGTAATAACACTCCATTTTACATGAAGTGGTGTTCTATCAGGATTACTTCTTACTTGTTGGTTTTTTTTTTTTCAAATGTATGTTCCTTTTCATTTGGTCACCAGGAGAACCATTATCCCCCTCTTGTCTGTAGTAATCACTTACAAGATAACAAAACCCCATTTTTGTTGACTATGAAATGTTTTTACTTTTGAAAATAAAATGCTTGTTCTCTGATTCAGTTAGGATAAATTGTTTCTAGTTACATCATTTTATAATGAGTTTATGTAATTTGATTTGTTAGAAGTATCTTCTTTCATATTGTTGTGGTTTAACTCCAATTAGCAAGTAAGCCCCACACAGCTGCTGACTCACTCTTTCCCCTGATGGGATAGGGGGGAGAATCAGGAGGGTAAGAATGGAAAAACTTGTGTTCTAAGGTCAGGATAGTTACTAGGTAAAGCAAAGCCACCCCCACAAGCAAAGCAAAACAAATAATTCATTCACTGTTTCCACGGACAGGCAGGCATTGAGCCTTCTGTGGGAAAGCTGGGCTCCGCCATGTGTAGCGTTTACTTGGGAAGAAAAATATCAAAAGTCAAAATGTTCCTTCTTCTTCCTATCTTATATTGAGCATGGTGCTGTGCGGTATGGGATACCCTGGGGGCAAGTTGATCTCAGCTGTGTCTCCTCCCAGCTTGTGCTTTGCATCCGCAGCCCCACTTGCTTTTGGGACTGTGCGAGAAGTAGAAATGGCTTTGATGTTGTGCAGACATTATATATTTTTCAGCAATAGCTGCAACATGGGTGGGTTACCGACACTGTTTTTTTCACAAATCCAAAACACCCTGTGAGCTGCTTTGGAGAAAATTGACTGTATTGCAGGCAAAGCCAGTACACCTATCTTGACAAAGGGTAACTGATTATTCTCTGTTTAAATTTCTCCTTCTACTTTTTCAGTCTATAGTTTTCTTTCTTTCATAAAGAGCTTTTTCATTGGATTTTGGGACTTGGCTGTTTCTGAATTTTAACTATTTTCTACAAACTGTTTAGTTGGCTTCTGTGTTGCTTGGTCAGCATTGCCTCTGGCTCACTAAGTTCACTTACTTCAGATACTGTAGCTGAATCATTATAAAAAACATGGGAGCATTGACAAAATAAATGAGGTGAATAAGCAGTTAACTATCTGCTCTACCCTCAACGAAAAAGAGTAAATCACATGAATAAAATTACCCATTGGTGAAAAGATTTTGTTTCACTAGATTCATAAGGTCTTACAACAAAACAAAATAATATATTAATTCCTACTTATTCTGAGCATTGGAAAATCTTTATTATTTAATAAAACAAAAATATACGTTCCAGCATGATTAACAACCCAATTTTAAACATCTTGTATCTAATCTTAAAGAATCAATGGACATATGTGTAAGAATTTTCTGGATCATGCACTGCAAAAAACAGCTATCTATACGTGGCATGCTTGGAGAAACAGACTCCATTTCTATAGCAGTTTGAAAAGTTACAGGAACTTTAGTGAAAGAGAAACAGTGGGGGGCTTTTTCTTCCAAGATCTGTGAATAGCCCTGTGTGTTGAGAGCTGGTAGAGCTCTCAACAGAAAAATGGCATATAAGTATCTCATAAAATTTAGTGCAGAGGTTGAAGGTCTTTGACCTGGCCAGAAAAAGGTCAAAAGGAAGATGAACACAGAAGGAGAGAGCTGCGTCCTAAGTTCTGTTGAGCAAAAAATAAAACTTGTTGATTTTGGATTATCTTTCCATATCATTAGAACAGCTACTAGGTATTAGGAAACTTTTATGCTCTATGTTGAAGGTTTACAATGGGTGAGAAGATTAAATTCTTATAATAGTTTCTACATATTCTGATCAAATGTTTTACTGACCATTCTAGATTTTTGTACAAGTAATAACATGCAGTATCAATTCTCCTTTACATTCCTTCAGTCTCTACTTTATACTAAATATCTGCAAAAAAAATGACCTACGAGGGAGAAAATTTATTCTGGATTCTAGTGAGACAGTATTTTAGATAATCACATAAAAACTATTCAATACTTTCCTGTTAGTTTAGAGTTACTTTTTTCCTAAATCACTTTTTCATATCTTATCAGATGAATTGCCAGTGTCAACATCTTGTATTGCTTTTCCTGCTGTTACTGTTTCCTTCATAGTCTTTCTGTTTCTCAGTGCCATGGTCTGCAAGGCACAGCAAGAAGTGAAGGAGGTAGAAAATGGCACAGCTTAAAAGGAGCAGAGGTTTCAGCAGCCATTGTCCCTGTATTTGGATCATTGCTTGGCAGAGCTCAGGGGTATTAATTCACTGTCTTTGCCAATTGAAACATCAAGTATCCTGCTTCGCTGAAAGTAATGCTACCAATATACAGAGTAGTTGAGAATTCATTTGTCAAGTTTTATTAGCATGAATAAAACGATACCTGGTGTAGTCTTAGACTTGCTGCACTGCACAGCAGAGTAGTTATCCCTGTGGCAATGGGCTTAGTGTTGTTCTGTTCCATAACTGCCCAGTAAGGAGTAGACTGCTGGTAAAGTACATGCAAGTCCTTCATTAAGTACTCAGTCCAGCAGTTCTCTTAATTTCAGTGTTTTCTCTACTGCAAATACTACTACTACTGCTAATTGATACATTCAAGCATATGCAATAGGTTGCTCTGGAAGAAAGACAAGAGGTCAAAAGAAGATAATTAAAAATTAAATTATGGCTCACAGTGAAATATTACGGCCCATTTATTGGCACATGATCGCAGATAGCCTGTGATTTCCAAATCACATAACCTCAGATACTTAAGGAAACAGTTAAATCTACATGCATTAATGAATGGTTTACTTGAGGGAAGCAGAACTGAATAGCTTTCAAATAATTTCAGCATAAATGGAAGTCAGTAGTTTGCATCAAATTCCAGTGGTGTCTCAGTTGTGTTGTGCTGTTCCCACCATTTATTTTTTCTGTAGACCCAGGAAAAATAAGGAAAAACTCCTGTTCCTAACTAAAGGACTATGATAATTCAATGAAAATATTTTGAAATTTTCTTTTTATTCTAATCTGATAGGATACGAAACCAGTTATGGACTCACTTTAACAAAAGGTTTGCATTAAACACAAATGTATAGTAAAAAAGAGGGGAATAAAAATACAGAAAAAATGCGTTATGGTTCTATTATGAGATCTACTGGAGATCTTAATTTCCAAGAGTAGTGCCCGGATACACAAAAGATTTCAGGACCTTTCTTTGAGTCCCTTTTAGCCAAAAAAATTAGTTAAACCTTCTTTTTGTTAGCAGTACAAGGAAGTTTGGAGAGCTAATGTGTTTAATAAGGACATGCTGTTTTAGCAAAGACATTTTATTCTAGAGAACTCACAGATGATTCTTCTAATTTATGAAGGTGTGGCTCTCATTTCAGAGACAATGTGGATAATGTCTCTTGTTTCCCTGGAATATACCAAATGTCATATCCCCTCTCTTAAAAAATAGAATAGGCATGTTCCAACTTTTAATATAAAGTACAGCTGTTTGGTCTCTTATTTACAGTATGAATTAACCTCTACAGCTGAATTTTATTCAACTGCTGCCTGATCAGAATCTATGTTTTGCCTGGAGACCTTGTCAAATAAATTGTGGTTTCTCAGCATCATTAGATAATTTCTACAGGGAAGCTTGTAAGTTCTTTGGACAGGACTTTTAAAAAGAGAAAGAAAGAAAGAGAGAGAGAGAGAATGTAAAAAAATGAGAAAAGAGAAGGAAAAGAGAAGGAAAAGAGAAGGAAAGAAGAAAAGAGAAGGAAAGGAGAAAAGAGAAGGAAAGAAGAAGGAAAGGAAAGGAAAGGAAAGGAAAGGAAAGGAAAGGAAAGGAAAGGAAAGGAAAGGAAGAAATGAAAGAGCTAGCAAGCAAGCTCAAACTACATGATTTGCTTGTACAGTTGGGACATTTTCATTATATTTTTATGGAGGCACTTTCTAATCAATATGTTGATGAACCTGATGCTGAGTTTTGCTTCTTTCTCATATTCTTTTTCACAAAATTATTTCCACTGTGTTTTTGATATTTTTTTGAGAAAAAACCATCAATCTCACCTGCCTCTCTGCCCCACATCAAACCCACCCCCACCTCTAACTCCCAGATTTTGCATGTATTTCTCCAGTTGTGATGGACGTCTCAATCAGTTCTCTGTTAAAATTCAATTATAATTTTTAACGTAATCTAAATTTATTAGATTCTACTAATTAAATTTATTCTATTACTGCTGCACCTCTAAGGTGGGCTAGGTAAGACCAAACTAGATAGGAACTTACTACATTTATAGAATTCAAGCCAATTCATTAAAGCCTTTTTTCAATGCTGAATTGTTTTTAAAAATGGATTTTATTAAAAACGCTTTAGAAATATATAGGTTTAGGGTGTAATATGTGACTTGAGTTTAACACAGTGAGTTCCAACTCTGAGTGTAAATACTAACAATAACACTAAAAAATATTAAGTATAACTGGAAACCATGAAGACCATGATTTCCTTTCAGTCTGATTCTATGTGCATTACTAATATATGTAGTATATTATTAATATATTAGTAATGCAAAGAATGCAAATATTATACACATATATAATTCTCTAATACTGTGAACTTTTAAGCTATTTTTAACTTCTAAAAGAGACAGAGAAATTTTATTTGAAAATTTAAATAATTTATGATGTTCAATAGAGGTAAACCACTGTATGCACCATAGAAATTGCACTTTTTTTAACTTTTGAAAAGATAAACGTCATTGGGAAATATATACAGCTAAAACTGCAGTACTTTTCTTTTGTAAATTAATTTCTGTGCCTGCTGTGCTAAAATATATTCCCATAAAATGTACATAGGCATAGTCACAATCTGACTGTTGAGATTTGGTATAAATGAATACAAAATACAAATTCTTGACTGTTCCACTGTTGTTCTCTGTAAAAATAAGTAGTATTTTAAAATGTTTTAAGGACTATTTGCATGCAATAGCAACTTAAAGGAGTATTATGGAAGCAGTGCCAAACCCTGCTGAGCATTTCTCTTAGATGTAGTCTCACCAATAATTTTAGACACAGCACATAAAAGTACTAACTTTTCACTCTGTTTTTGGGATGACAATCTGGTGAAAGATTCCTGTAACAAAACATTAAGTGTAATTGCGTTGATCTAGACTATGTTCAGGTAAATAAAATAACTGTCCTGAGTGTCAAAAGAAGACCATACTTAACCAACTGAAGGAGTACATTTTAGTGACTGGCAGTGATCTTTCAGAAGAGCTTGTATGATTTTTTTCTGATCTTTTAGCTTTGTCCTAGGGAAATATGTTATCTTGGATGATACAAGCATCAGTAGGCATTAAAAGATTATTTCAGTAGTTTTGACTTAAAACTAACGTAGAACTATTTCAAATTATACACTTACCTGCTGTGTTACAGGTCATTAGTCAGCATCATTGTATTTTGAGCTGAATATGAAATTAGAGTTAAATCAGAACAAAGTAAAATATATGGCCTCTGCCAGTCTTGCTATGATAATTTATCCTTTTTCTTCCACTTCCTGCAATGAATAGTCATTCTACTGCATACATTGTACAGAAGAAAGTTTTGTTTCTTGACATGTAAGGTGGACTGATCTAGTTATCTTACATGAAACCTTGAAATGCAGAAAATGAGATTTGGTTTTAACACATTTTTAGCCTTATTGAAGGTCTTTATCTGCCAATTTTTAGAGTTAATAGTCATCTCTTGCTCTTGCAAATACTTGGCTGTGGAGAGCAAGAATATTATTACACTTTGTTTTTTTTCATTAAAGTAGATTTTCTCATTTTACTTTGATGATTCAATACTTTCTTAGTTTGCTTTCGTATAACATTTTGTTGTATTTGGTTATTTCCGGTTTCTGTGATTTTCTTTGTTTCCATTAGATTACAATTACAGATAATGAGAGCAATTTTTATAATGTTAGTTTTTAAGTTAATGCAAATGCCTTGGAAAAATTAGGTATTATATGTCTTTGTATTATCTATCTGCTTTCTATGCAGCATTGAGATAAAATATGTCAGGTACTGCTCAGGCATACATGTATATACTTAATCAAAACGAATTTTAAAGTAGGAATACTCTCTTTTTGTTGTCAGGTCCATATGAGTTACACAACACAGACTCACCACCAAGAAGATTAATATCTTTTTGTTATTCAACATTTCCAGCACTGTAAAAATCACATTTTTTTAGAAAATACAAATAGAGAAATAAAATTAGGTAAAATTTAAATAATGCTGTTTGAAAATTAAGTGCTTCTAGCCTGCCTCAGAGTAATAATTTTTGAAATATTTACTATAGAATTCTTACTCAAGTGCTCTACTTAAAATCTAGGATGTCAATGTGTCTGTTATAAATGGTACTGTATTTGTCTCATTTATACTTTGACACGAAGGCTTTTATGTGAAACTAATACATTCTGTCTCTATGCAGCATGACAGAAGGCATATAAACACACACTGCCTGTTTGTAGTTTATATAGAAACACAGTGCCTAGCTTTTCTTAAAACACTAGTAATGTTTCTTCTACAAGTCATTCAAAAATAACTAGAACAGAGTCCAAATTTAATTAATGTTGTGTTTTTACCTGCCACTGATTCTGAGCAAATGGAGCACTCTAACTAACGCAGATGCTGCACAGGAGCAATATCAGGATTCTGGCAGTTTTTTCCTCTTGTTGAGGAATATGATCTTTAAATGAGCTCCCCATTTAGGACAAGCTGTAATAGGTAGTTAATATCATGCCTCAGTATTTCATAAGCTCTGGATAAATTTGGTCTATGTAATAGATTGTCTGCAAGAGCAAAGTACTGTATTTTTCAGCAGTGTGTTTACTGCCAGTCTTCCAAAAACCATGTGACAGTTCATGAACACATATATGTTAGATACCAATTTTCATGGATAATGTGTCTTCATGTTCCTGCCCATGGTGGGGAGGTCGGAACTTGGTGATCTGTAAGGTCCCTTCCAACACAAACCATTCAATGATTATTGCATGGTATTTGACCTTGGAATACTTTAAATGTAATTTATTTATGTCAGAATTTTTCTTTGGACTAGGATCACTACTTAGTTTTGTCTTCTGCCATCATGGGGTGTTCCTGCCCTGATCCAGTTGTTTGGATTTGAAGTGTGATTTTTTTTCCGAAGCAAACCTCATGGCTGTTTTCAGTTGCCATTCTTTGCTTCAGCCCAATTGTGCACAGAAATCTCAGGAGAGATGGATGACCTCATTAGGACTTCTGGATAGTCAGATTCTTGGGCTAGGTAAGACCAAGGCTGAAGTGTAGCTTCCTGAAATATAGAACGTGTTGATTATTTTGCTGTACATATTCACTGGACTACTTGTTAAAGTAGAACAGGCAGTGTGTACAAGACAAAACTAATGACTTTGAAGTCACAGGAAGCTTATTAATGCCCCTGACATTGAAGATCTCAGGACATTAATTTGTATAGCATATTTGATTCAAAAGATAAAGGTTCTACAAAGTAGCATTGTGTTTTGGTTAAAGATACACACAAAGTGTAACCTATGTGTTGCAGTTCAGTTCTTCTGTCTTCAAAGAATTGACTAATTTGTCTTCAACTAAATAATTTTCAAGATTACCTGCAAATTTACTTTTTTAATAAGCTCTTTGAAAGTCATGTTTAGTTGGGTTTGGTTTTTTTTTTTTCCTCCTTTTTTTTTAATTATAGCATGTTGAATTTAGTAACAGTGATGCCAAAAAAAATTTTAGGACTGGAAATACATCAGAATTGGTTTTTTGTCATCTCCTTTATTCTGTAGTAGCAAACAGTCTTAGTGACTAATAGATAAGGGTTAAAAGTATTTGTCTTAAGGAAATAAGAAAGGTATGTAGCTGAAATAACACTTCCTCTCATAGAGACTTCTTTCTCTTGGTTAGACAGATGGGCTCTGCCCACCTTCATCTGAAAGTCATGATTCATCTATGAACAGCAAAGCTCATCCTACACAGAACCTCATAAATATATAAAACAACTGTTAAAGACTACATGATTCAGCACTCTTTTAGACAAAAAATAGTCATGGACAATAATAAGCCTGTGGAAGTGAATTATATACTGTGCTCATTATAGAGGACATATCAAGATCTGTTAATTCAATTTTAAAAACCCATAAATTCAGTAAAGCTTTCCAGGAATGCTTCTGTATGCTTGGCCCATGATGCAAATCATATGCTTCAAACTTTTTTCATGTGGCTAAACTGACTTGGATAATCATGCAAGTAAAATAAAGGATGTCTGAAATTATTTTGAGGATTCATATTTACCCCAGGGCCCTGGATAAATAGCTAGTGACTGGTGAAATGGAAATTAGTTCCAGTAAAACAGATATTTAATTTATATTGTCTTATAATCTAACAGGTTTAGTATTTTCTCTTTTAAAAATATTATTGATAAGTTGTCAACAGACTGAAAAATTAGGGTAATTCTTAATTAGTTGTCAATTTTCTGTAGGTGTACTACTTAACCAAAGATAAAATGAGTGTAGGGAGACCTCCATACTAAAATATTATCAAGGATAAGTTCAGTACTCAAGCTACTTTTTACCTCTTGCTTGGATAAACCTGCAAGCTTAAATTAAAGGCATTTGCTTTATCTCGTTTGCCTAAATCTCTTTAAGACTGACAGTTATGTGAAACAGAGGGCATGTAGAAAGAAAATGGAATGTCTGTTGTCACTCATTAAAATGATACTGAAACACTGCTTTTTAATTATTGCATTCTGATATACAGAAAACTTATTTTGTCTTGCTAGTTCACCAAGGACAACTGGCTAATTCTTAATCTCTTAAAATATTTTGATAATTAACCTGTCATGGTGAGGTCTAGCATTGTGGTGCTGTATTTCAAGATAGGTTCATGGCATAATATGTCATTATATTGTTTTTTTACAAAAACAATTTACAGAGACACTAAACTGGTGAAACTGCACTTAAATATGTGGTTTCTAAACCGTGACATTCAATCAAGATTTTTAAAAGAAGCACTGAAATAAGTGCCAGATAAATTAACCCTTAAGACTATATTTGTTCCTCACTGCCCACTTACTATTCTCTTAGTTAGGCATTGAATGTGTATTTGGTAAGACAGTAATTGAAATAAACAAAAAGTTATTTATTTTATTTTACATCCTTGAGATGGCAATGCAAACAATGAGTGATTCCTTCTCAAGTGGAATAATTTTCAACTATATTAGGAAATTGTGGCAGTGTTGAGAAACTGGGTCTTTTGAGATTTTGGCATTGCATGAAACAACTAGGTTTTAATTATTTCTTATAATAGTGGTAGAGTTATGTGGACAAAGTGATAAAAGTAAAACATTTTCCCTCTTTCTTTTTTCTTGTATTATCTTTCCATGGAAATGAACAATTATGATTCCAGTTAAACCTAACAACATTAATTTCCATTGGATTCTCCTTTTTATGTTATCATTTATCCTTTCCGCTATCCTTTCTCAGTTTTGGTCAGTATTTTATTTTAGTCCTGAAGCATGTTACTGCAAAACTGCAAGACTCATCTATATCCTTTTTTTTAGAATCCCATTAAAGAAAACTGACAAAAAAGTCAACTTAGAATGCAAACAACCCCTGAAAATAATGTATTATAATAATGTCTGTTGTGAAATTATAAAACTGTCATATAGCTTTGTTTTTCTGAAACACTTCTGATGCAAATTTAGATAAGAGTTGAAATAAGCATATCTGCCAAGGAGAAAAAGTGGTGAGATGAACCTTCCTGTCTTCCAGCAGGGTCACTAAGTAGAGATGGAACAGTTAGAATACAAAAGTGAGGGATGGATAATGTTGGAAAAGTCTGAATCTACAATTACATGTAAGAACTTCTTAGAATCATTTACTGCCATGCGTTACAGCTGCTTGACCCTCAGGTTTTCTACTTAGAAAATACATGAAAGCACAACTGAAATTGTAAACATTATATACTATACATATATTATTATATAAACATATAACAAATTAACCAGTTTTGAAAAGAGAAAAATGAAGAAATGCAATCCCATATTATTTTATTTACCTCTGAATCTCTTATTTTCTCACCAGTTGCTGCAACTGATCTGCATGGTAGAAATCTGACACTGCAGTAAACTATGGCTTCTTTCTTTGGATATGTACTGAACAGCATGAGTTTTTCCCCAGATTCTTCATGTGTTTCCTCACAGATATTTGCATGGATTTTCTGATATTATCTATCTCCCTTATTTATTTCCATCTTCCATCAGCCTCTGAGAATTCATGGAATAGAAGAGGCACAAATGAAATCTAAATACATAATTTAGTTAACAGTTGTAGTGAGAGTGAATGGGGAAGGGTAAGGAGGACTGAAAGCATGTGTTTTAAATCAGCACCAGGTTCAGTATTTCCTGATTAGAATTTTTCATGATGAAATGTCTGGGTTAAATTTAAAAATTATGCTGGAAGAGTGGTGCAAATTGCTTGAAGAAGATTGAAGTGGCTTGGATTTTCTTTACACCTCCACTGATATCGTGAAGAAAGGAACTGTAGTGGCTTAATGTTAAAATGGAATCTGAATACTTAAAAAAATATCTTTCAAGACTTAGAATTTGTCTGCAGCCTGTTTCCTAAAAACATTATTTATAAATCAAATATTAAGGTATATTTTATCAACAGTAGCTTCTAAAAGTTTTTTTAATTTATTTTTGTGTTACCGCATTATATAAATAACTGATTATTCATTAGTACTTTTGGTTTGTTCTAGGAATATAATCTGATCTAATTAATAAATCTGGTAACTAGAAAACTAGACAAATCATAATTTACCTTGCTGAAAAAATGGTTCAGAAAATCACAGAATGAATAAACTGTACAATATTAAAGCCATGAGACATAAGATTAAATTTGAATTATTCTTTACCATTTTATTCCCCAATGAATTTGCATGGAAATAGTGATACTTCAAATATATTAAAGTGAATAGTAAAACTTGCATCATAGAATAATTTGGGTTGGAAGGGACCTAACACCTCATCTAGTTCCAAACCTCCTTCTTAGAATTTAATTCAGGAGTAATGCACAGGATTAACATGATTCTGTTTTCTAGCACGAGAATGCTGTTCTGGGTTTTTTTTCTTAAACTTTTTGTTTGGTTGGTGTTTTTGTTGTTTGTTTGGGGGGTTTTTGTTTGTTTTTTTGTTTTTGGTGAGGGTGGGGAAGTTGTCCTTTTTTTGAGTGCTGTAACCATAGTTAGGGGTGTTATATACTTACCCCATACACTGACAAAGTAAGAATTTCCCTGTCCTAAAGAACTTAACATCCTTCAAGTCTGCTAGACACCTCTAAGTTGTAACATATTTAGAGACAATTCGTTATTCTTCTACTGTCTCATATAATATATATGTTGTCTCATCAGCCTAAACACTCTCCAGTGGAGATGACACCTAAAGAAAGGTTCAAGCAGAATGGAAAAATTTAGTTAGCAGAATTAGAAAACCCATACAGAACAATCATACAGATATGTACAGAATAAAATAATCATGCTTTGATGGTTTAGATCAATAATCCAAAAAATCTTCCAAAATATTTTCTTTTATTTTATCTCTAAATATGAAAAAAAAAATCTTAATCATGGCAGACAGGTCTTCTGTAAAAAACTACTTGAAAGGAAATGATTTTCCTTGTTTGTTGAGCCAACTTCATTTCACAGTGACTGCTAAGGTCTGTAAGAGGGCACTTTTGAGCTGCAGTTGTTTGGAGATTCCAGCCAGAATTACAGACCTTGCTAATACCCTAATTTTTCAGAAAAAAAACCACAAAAAACCCCCCAAAACTGAACAAACCCAAAATAAAACCAAACCCCAAAACAAAACAAACAAGCAAAGAAAAGCCAACCAACAAACAAACAAAATACCCAAACCAAAAGAAATGAGCAAACAAAAAAGAAAAAAACAACCAACCAACCCCCCCCACCAAAAAGCAGCTCCAAGCATCACTTATCTTTCCTTTAATGAAATACAGATGTTCTAGTCTTCTTCGAAATGTAACTCAATTTTCCTTAACCTAACCAATCAGATTCTTTTTACAGTGAATGAGACCCACCTACTTTGTTTTGCAACATAGCTTGTGATGTTTTTTATAGTAGCTCTTAAGTATTTCTGAATTCTCATACATCTTATTAAAAGTTAAGAGCAATTTTTTAAGAGCTTAAGATTTCTTAGGACCCAAAGCATAAAACTAACAATCTTTCATTTTACCCTGGATTTGTGCTGTACTCTTTCAGAATACATTTTTCATTCTACCTTTAAATTTTTGGACAATTACACTCTATGCCATGGAACGCTGAAGAAAAAGTTTTAAAATCATCTTTCATTTTTATTTGCTATGTCTCTTACTTGTCCCTTGTAAAGAAGTAGAAAGAAGATTGAGAATTTTTATGTGTCTGGAAGCACAGCTTTGAAACATTGATGGCATTGCAGTATATCTAAGACATGTTTAAAATCTTGCAGGGTTTTGAGCCTTTCATGATATTTCTTCTTTTTCCCCTGAAAATGTAACATTTTGAAATATTGATTCAAATTTTGAGAAAAGAAGAATATCATAGTTTCATTTTTCTTTGCAATACCAAGTAGATGCCAAGATTAATACGTACTGATTTGTCATCTCCATTGAAGACTGAGAGTTCAGGAAAAGTTGTCTTGTACTTCTCTGCTAAAATTCCCCATTGAATTGAGAGGAAATACCGTGAGACTGTGCTGTTGAAAATACCAATGATTCATTAACAATAGGTATAAATTTCATGAAAAATATAAAATATAATGGCTTCTGGTAGTAGCAGTCATCTCCACCACAGAAAATATCAAAACCTCATTGTGCCCCAGAGGAAAAAAACTTTTAAATTGTCTTTAACATTGCTTTTATTAATAAATATTTCACTCAATCTTATATCTATCAAGGTACTTTTTACATGGCTTCTTCTTTTGGTATCTCCTGGTTTTTACTGATATCCACAATATTGACATTCACAGGCAACTCATGAAGTTGTCACATATGTAGAGCTGCAAGATATGAAAATGTAGATTTGAAAATGTGTACTATGCTTTGCAAGAATCTTATAAACTCTGTTCTGTGATAATTTTATTGGACTATTTACTCTTAATTCTTCTCGCTTCACACAGTTTATGATTTTTAAAGACATCATTTAAGGAAACTAGCAAAAAGAAATGTGGATTTTCTGAGCTCAAAATGAAGTGCTGGCATTGCCTTCCTTTTGGGGTACTTAGAGATCTATTTTCTTGTATTTGAAAGGAATTCACGAGTGAGGTTCTCCACCAGAATCTAAAGAAATGTCTCTTTGGATATCTGCATAATAGAATTTAAAAAACAGAATAAAATTGAAGATTGCAACCAAGGTTTTTTCAGATCTGGAACTCAACATCATGAGAGTTTGTAATTTTTACAAGACTCATGAGCTTTTTCCTTGTGTTTTAAGACTAATACAGATAACTGTAAAGACAAAAATTATCATATAGTTGATCTTAACTCATTAAGTTCACTACTAATGTATTTTCTTTGTCCACTTTCCTGCAGTACTAACCAGTAGAAGAGATGAGGTGTTTTTTCTTCATACTTTGCTCATTTTAAATATGAGATATAAATTGAATACCACAATAAGTAAAATTATCTTGGGTATGAACTCAGGTAAAGTGGAACTTGTGTCGTGATTTTGAGTTTTTGAATATGGCAATATGAGCTCTTTAACAATATTGTACTTAATATGGCCTGGTCAGCAGAGAAGAGATGATCAAAATCTCTCACAGTTTTGTTTGTGAAAATGCAGTTGATTTTTGAGGCAGGAGAAAGAAACACATCTGATTAATGTTCCATTTTCTCTTTCTTCTGACTCTTGCCCCCAGTATTCAAATTTTAAAAAATAAATAAATAAAAAGAAAAAAGAAAAAGGATAAACAGAAGTTTTGAGTATTTCAAGTTTTTCAGGTTTTATCTGGCTACTTCTCATTCCTATAAGGCAAGAGTGAAACATATTTTTTCTTTAGACTTTTCACTTGCTTATTCCTTAAAATTATTTTTACTTTATTCTCTGGACTTTGGTTGTCCTCTTTTCTGTACAAAGTATGATCTTTCATTTCTTACACCAAGTAGTATACAACTTTGACTGGACTTAGTATTGCATTTTCACTAGCTCAGCAGTGAAGGAATTATGTATGGAAAAAAGGAGGAATTAAATAATGTAATAGAAAAAACAAGATTATTTCTTTATTTTTCTGTAGATAATACTGCACATAAGAAATCTATGAAAAATCATCAAAGGACCAACCTAGCAATTTGGGTCTTTGACCTAGATATAGGAATGAACTTGATGCTACTGTATCTTAAATGTAAACTATTCCCATTTAAATTTAAGGCAACAGTATTGCAGCCTTCCTCAAGTGCAGTTTTTTTAAATTTTCACAATCTGAAATTGTTACTTTCTGAATCTGTACATGACAAGAAGATGGGAAATACTGCAGGTGTGCTGGGACTAGATTTCCACCTATTCCTCAAGAAATTGCTTGAAAGTAGTACTGGGGAATTTTGACAGAGGTGACTGCAGTGTACTGCACGTAGTCAAGAATAGCCAACTATACAAACACAAGTTCTTTAGAAAAGGGCCATAGTGGATCATAAACTTGAACAAGATTAATGAATAAAATGCTTATTCTGATAAATGAGCGGAAAAATAACCCTCTGGTTATATAAGTTATCTTGCTTTCCTCAATATACAGAATGTTTTTGGGATGCAATATGCTGGTTTTGGGAAATACACATTAAGGAATGGAGATTAAGGAAGCACTGTAATAGTTTGCCGGGGAGGTCATAGTATTCTTGACACTGGGTCTGATCATAACTGGTCTTTCTTATAGGGAGGAGAATGGGAAATACCTCCTGGAAAGGTTTTTTTCCAGTCTAACATTTTCAACTGCCAATCATATCATCCTTAGGAACACGTTTTCTGTAATCTTGGAACCTGTTCTCACAGGATTCTTTCACAGAGGTTTTTTTTCCTTCCTTCCTTCATTTTTTTTGTAATGTAAAAAAAAAGTTCCTTCTTTTTTCCTAGTGTTATGTTTGTGCTAAAGTTGTTTTAAAGACTGCATTCCCACTGGAGGTGTTAAGTGCATTTGGTTGCATGACTGAGATGATTTTGCAAGTCCCACACATAATGGTATAAAAGTTCATAAAAGAACATGAAAGTAGCACTTCATAATATTGAGACGTCTTTTGTTTAAATGTAGTATGAATGGCCCTACCCTACTTCTATAGGGGTATCCTGACATATAGAACAATGGGTCACAATTGTGAAGAATAAGATTAGGAGCCTTGCAGATGGTGGCGGATCTGCTTTGTGGATGAAGATGTAATTAAATTCTCTTATGTTGTGGAGTAAAAAGCAAACCCATTTTGTGATGTGAAAATAGAGTTTAAGATGAGCAAAGCATAAATTTGCAGAGTTTCAGATAATTTTATTTTCCTAATGACTTCTTCCAATAGTTTTTTCTGAGGCAAAATTGTATGTTAGAAATTTTTAAAGAGGAAGATTCATCAGTAAAAAAGACTGTTGGCTCTCAAGATAAAGAAAATAGACTGCCTGGAATTCAGATTGTTTTTCAGGGTAATCATGTTCAGAGACCTTGATCTAAAGCTGGAAGCCTAGAGTAAGGCAAGGGACTTCACAGTTTGAAAAGGAGGTTTATGGTCTTATTAAGATATGGGGAATTCTATATATACATTACAATGGCAGCTGGTCCATAACTTTGTGGCCTTTAAGGTATGCATGTATTTAGATGAAGTATTGATGCTTTTATATGAACGGTAGTGGTAATTTGTCATCTAAATACTGAGATGGGAAAAGTACTAGACCAAAAGCCAATTTTAGTTACTGTAATCATACCTTCCTTCAGGCACTTAATTTACACAACTGATAAGAAACTTTCAAAATAAGTTTTAGATGTGCAAGAAGAGTTACATTGCTGCCAGGTTCTATGCCTGCCTCTTCTCTGTTGAGACAAATGCTGTACACTTTCTGTCATGATATCTTTTTGTGTTTGGAAACACTTGTGGACATGCACTCAAATTTTTTCAAATCCTTGGCTAAAAGTCTTTTTTGACACATACTTGTGGGGAAAAGTAATCTGACAGGACCCAACGCTGAAGTTTTTTTGGCTGACATTGTTTTTCATTGCAATTGCCAATTGTAACAGTTAACCTTTTTCATAGAGAATCCTGTATCCAGAAGGTAAGAAAAAGAGTGTATTTTTCTCAAAATCTTCAAAGATGTCTTTAGATTCCTCTTTCATTTTCAGCTCCGATAGGTAATACTGATCCCTTCCAATTCACTTTCATATCTGAATTTATAGTTCAAGCATCAATCTCGTATCATTGCTTTCATGATACTATTGCTTTAATCACACAGGGGTTTACTTCATTTTATCTCATGGATTATTATTTAGTTTATCCTAATATTTTTGTTTCTATATTTTTCTCCCTCCATGCTACTGTATTATGAACTGCTGCCTCTTCTGTTGCTGCCTCTTTCTCGTGTCTACTATAATAAAGAAAATAATTGCCTAGAGGCTTTCTATACAATGTAGCTGTACTAGAGAGTTCTTTGTTTTCATTTGAAGAGTACTTTATTTTTAAATAGCTTGCAGATCCACTTCAGTTGATGAAGCCTCTTCAATCAATGCTCAAAATAGTTAAAAAAGTAAAATGGGATGTAGCTGTTACAATCTACCTGGCCATCAGAAAAGTATTATACTTAAAATATGTGTTGTACTATATAGTTGCGGCTTGTCAAAACGAGTTTTTCATGCAACTTAATTTTTCTTTACACATCAAGAACGCCTCTCCATCACATAACATATTTATAGTGAAGCTGCAAGAGCTATTGTTGCTGGTTTAATTACCATACTTACCTAAGAACAAATAGTATATTTGCTATTATCATGTAAAAAAAAGAGGAAGGCAGTGTTTCTACTGAAAAACAAAAGAGCTTCTTTAGAAGACTTTTTTTATGACTGGATATCTCCATATCTAAAATTAGTTTTGATATCCTCTGTGAGCATTGGACTCAAATTCTGGTCTGTCACTTTGAAAGTCTGCTATTCATTGTGCTGTGCATCTACTTCATGCTTTGTAAAAGAGCTTAATAGTCAGAAAGTTTTCTGCCCTGCTGTTTTTGAAAGATCTAAATCCAGTTCCCATTTTCACTGATTAGTACAAATGAAACTCTGAATGTCCATAGACTTGTTATACTTTGTTATGTGTGCTACAATTCAGCACAAATAGAGCTTTGTCTTACAAAAGCTCGTTAGAAAGTTCTGCTCTCCAGCATGTTGATTTTTTGTTTCTAACTCTTTAGTTTGCATTGAAGCATAACTTAATTTCCAAGTAAGTTAAAAATTTGCCCTCTTTCTCCTGAAGCTGATAGGAATCAACTGGATGCCCTTTGAGGTACTCTCAGATCCTGCTAAAAAAAATCAGTTTTTCCTAGAAAAACTGATTCATTTAAAATGTTGAAATAGTCAAAAATATAATGATTAAAACCATAGATTAAGATCTTTATGGAATGATTAAAAAATATGGCAAAGGAGACCTAAGCAGGTTATGTTGTCTACCATCTGAGTCTCAGTCATTCTTGGGAAGTATTTAGTGCCCTGTAAAGGGAAGAGCAAAACTACCTTAAGCAATCTATTCCAGTACCTCTCTGCACTGTGAGAAGTTTGTTATTACTTTGAAAAAATATCACTGTTGCTGTAAAGGAGGTGATACTTTTACTATCTCATATCCTCCTTGTAGCAGGAATTGAAAACAGTTTTTTTATCTAGTTCTGTATCTATTGTTTACCTTTTTTGAGGAGTATTATAATTTAGCAATTTTGATTTTTTTTTCTTCTGGAATAGACAGTGGCTCAGTTTCACAATCCTTTCCACTTTGGTCTGAATCTTTCACCAGTAGAGGTAAGTTTGTGGTTTGGGAATTTTTTTGTTTGTTTGTTTGTTGGCTCTTTTTTGTTTTGTTTTTTTTGTCTTATTTTAAACTGAGTGTTGTAACCGCTGGACTCTGCCTAGCAGGCTGCTGTGGCCTGAAAGCTCAGCGAGGGTTTCCTAGGGCCATGCGATTAATCGCATCCCCGAGTCCCATTCGGACAGCCCTACGATCTGGCTCCGGCAGCTGGCAGCGTTACAATGCAGTGGTGGTAAAGAAGGTAGAGAAGGGTCTCTCATGAGGGCTTGAGATGACTTTAATCGCATCTTGCCCCCACGATGTTCAGAGGTGCAGAGACAGCGTGGTCTGAGTGCAGGATGATTTTGTCAGGGGCCCAGGGGCGGTCCCTGGGCGGGGTTGGGGTACAGAAGCAAATAGGGAGAAACCGAGGGAGTGGCCAGGGCTAGGGAGGGAACAGGGGGAACATGGCATCACAGAATCAGGGGGTTAACAGGCTGTCACAACTGAGGACCATATTAAAGTGTATAAGTGCTGTATGAATTAGTTCAGATTTTTTTTTTTTTTTAATTAGGAAGGATTAAGTTTTTGAAAGTGAGACCACAGAAAGGAAAATATTCTACTATACTTGAAAAACTTTCACTTAAAAATTGAAACTGCACCCCAAGATATAAGATGCTATAAAGGAGCACCTGAAGACTTTAGCTGCCTATCTAATGCTAAAAGCCCCAATTTTTCTAAGGAACATAGAAAGCAGGCAGAAATTACTTAAGAAATCACTTGCAAGGACTTTGAATTGTTCATATTCAATAACAATTATTTGCCTCTGGAAATGTGGATGAAAACTTCTCAAGATCAACATATAAAGTTTGCTGGAGCTCTGACAGGAAATTTCTTGTTAAGATATTTTCAAAGAATATTGAAATTGGTAAGCATAACAAGGAAAACGTGTATTAGATGTAGACCAAAATCTACTGCTAGAAAGGTGTAATGAATTGCAAGTCAAAGCTGTAAAACTGAGTTGGTGTTTGATAGGCATAATGTTGTCTCCTTTAAAGGCCTCAGAGGTCACAGTGCAGATCCCCTGTGGCCTTCAATTAGTGAAGCTTTCACAGGAATAGTTAAGTGTAAAATTTGAGTTTGAGCTGGGAAAAAGTCTCTTCTGCCTCTTCAGCTGACATGCTGTGGTTGCTGTTCGGGAACTTTTCTGTACTTTCATGCTCCAGGGTGTCAGACATTACCCATTCTCACTGGACCATTTTTAGCTCTTATCTCCAGTCTTCCTCTGAGATCTCTAGATGTTCTGGCTAGTGTCTTTTTCTCTGAAGCAAATTTACCTTCCTGATCTTGGAGACACTCTGGCCATTCACCATTTTAAGTATTACTGTGCTTTCTTGGAAGTGAAAAATTCCCTTTATTTGACCAAGTCACATTTCCTGTGCTTTTCTGTTCACTCATTTATAGCTTTTCCAGCCATGTGTACAACCATCCTTCTGCATCTCAGTGATTGTGGATGTGGTTCGGTGACATACCTCAGCAATTTACAGGGTAGCTGCCCTGAAAGCCTTGCCTTTGGGTGTCAGAGTGAGCTGAGTCAGGGCAGTGAATTAGACAAAGATTGATCCTGCTCTGTCTGTACTCAAGATGGGCAGCATTCTGGCAGGTTAGCTTTGGAAAATTTTTTGCCTTGGGTTCTAATGTGAAGTGGTAAAGCAGAATACTGCCAGGATGTAAAGGACAGAAAGGGAAAAATCAGAAAGATATCTATTGTAGCAAGTATACCTGGTATCTGTGTCTCTGTTTTCACTTAAGGCAAATGCTTAGCATGCTTGTTGCAAGTGTGTTCTTAAGACCAATCTCAAATTTTGTTTTAATAGTCACACTAACATCTAAATGAAACAAACATGTACAGACAATTGCCTGTTCTGAAGGTAAAACAGCACATAATGGTTTTAGGGTTGGTAATAAGGAAGTTTTTTTGTTTAAAGAGAGTATACTGCTACACTCCTCCATACACATTTTACATCAGGAGTGAAATTACTTCACTCCTGATAATCTGTAAATTTGAAAGTTATTGATGGAAATTTGAAAGAAAATTTCCTAGTTCATCAAACTTTATTGTTAATTTTGTATTGAACAGGCCACATTTTACCCAGGGTGTATAATTCTCTTAACTTACTGTTACCAAGGGAATGGTAAAATGTGTGTAGGTGTTAGAAATCTTCTGCAGTAAAGCACAATGTTACAGTAGTAACTTGTATCTTCCCTAGAATTATAATCAGTGCCATTATGAGTGTAAAAACCCTGAAATTTATGTAGCTGTGTTTTACATCATGGATGTCAGTGTTGAAATGTTGCCTGTCCTGGGCTTTGTAAGCAGTCATTTAAACTTGTGACATATTAAGTTTAATGTACTAGTTTCAAAACTTTACTGCTTCATTGTATTGAGTAAGAAGAATGTTATCTACAGGACTTAAATTTCTATTTACAATGGTTTATCATTTTCCTTACTAATCAATACATCACACAGCCACATTATAACAGACTGATGACTCTCAGATTAAAAAGAAAAGAGATGAGGAGTGTTGCTGAGAGATTCAACATTAGATGAGCACTGTTTGTTTTTTGTTAAAATGCTGGTCTTCCCAACCTCTGTACCTTTTCTACAGTTCAAAGGAGTATTGGAAGGAGGTGGGTGTTATTCTTCAACAAATCCTTAAGACAGGGAGCCCTGGAATCCTCTGTGTTTAGCACCACCATTTAATGCATGAGGGAATTTGGCTTCCTTTCTGATGGGATGCTTCCAGAAGTAGCTGCAGCTTATCCGGAATTTTACTTCACTCTTAGGAGAAGATCCTCCCCTCTTTCCTCTCAAAGGGCTTTCCTGCATCTGAACACTGCACAGAATTAATTTCTGATGACTGCACTACAACACCTAAAATTGTTTTTATCAGAGTCAGCTGACTCAACTTGATTTTTGCTGATAGCACATGTTAAGACCACATGTGCTGTACTTAAGCTTTAAAAATCTTGTCCCATGACAGTAGCAAGGAAGGACCAGACAGCCAGAACTCTCCAACCACCTCAGGGAGCAGGACAGTGGTTGGGCAGCTTCAGCCCTGGGGAGTGGGTATTTTTCCGGGGATGGCAACAAGTAGCCCAATCCTCCCAGCTAGTAATAATCTCAGAGTCCTTACACTAGTTTCCTTATGCCTCCTGAAAGGAAATAAATATATATATATATATAAAAGGTATATCTACCTAAAATAAGATATATCGCTAAAATACATAAGAGATTTTGAATTTCAGTAAAACATTTTAGACTATGATAGCAAAGGAAGCACCGCCTCTGAGCTCTCTTTGTCACGTTTTGACAGATGACGAAGCATTTGAATAAGAAGAAAGTTGGGAAATCCTATTATGTATTTTGCTAGTCTGATTTACATGCTGCCATGTCAGTAAGCCAGAGATTGCTGAATCACATTTCTAAATGGGAGACGTGATGTCAGGGGGTGTTACTAACAAGATCCCAGGGTACAAGAGAAAATTCATATGTGTACGTGTATAAGTCTGCTAACATGCACAGTTGTGCCTAAGCTGGCCTAGTTTATTATTTGAGAAGTTGTGATATTCAGCTGACTCTATACAAGTGACAAAACTCTCTCAGAATCTGTCAATTCTGTATTTTTTGCCAAGCTAAGATGTTAGCCTGCAGTTAACATGTAGACCTACTCTGGACATCATCACAAGTCCTTTCTTTGCTTTGGGAATCCAGACAATAACTGAAATATAAAGTTGTAATTTAAATAGGGTTTTTCTGTTATTATCAGATGCTAGGTAGTAACTTTTTAAAGTACCATCCAGCATTAATTTCTGTCTGATTTACACACACACTATATATATATATATATATATATATATATATATAATTTTATGATATATAATGATGTAAAGATTTTTTTTCCTCTTAAATTAGGATGATATTTATAATGACAATGTTTATATGTCTATCAGGAAGTAAACTCTATGTTTTGATTTTTGAAACAGTTTGAAACAAAGGCCTACACAAAGCTTTTAACGTCTGTGCATTATAATCTTGGGGACTCGTGTTGAGGTCTGTTACTTGAATATACGAAGGAATATAGCTTAAAGAATAAAAAGTCTCATAAGTTACTTTGACATACTGAAACCATTATCTGACAAGGTTAAGGTGAAGAAGGATTTGTCAACATGTAAATATCACTTGTTTAATACATCTGAAAAATTAAAAAACTGATTAAATAGCAATCAATATTACAACTTCATAAAGAGACTGATAATTCAGAAACACTAGAAAATGATTTTTTTTTTTTTACTTAAGCAAAATTTTTTCTGCTGTTCTTTAACATCCTGTAGACAGTAAATTGAAGTATAATTTTTAAATTAAATTTTCATTTCTGCTTTCTGGTAGTGTTATGAAGACATAAAGGTATGGGCTACTAAATAAATAATATGTTTCAATTTTTATCTCCTTGAAACTGAATCGCAGGCAGGAAATCCTTACATGTATATGTGCGATTTGGAATGTATTTGCTTTCTCTCTTTATCTTTCTTTCTTACTTCCCCTGCAATACACTGCTTGTGTGGCTTTGATGGATAAACTTCGGATACTGGTGGTCATGGCCTGACTGCAGAAACAAAACCATGGTGAGAGTTGCCATGTAGAAGGAAAGCAGCATACACATGCAGCCAAGAGAATTTTGGAATGATTTCTAGAGCAGTGTCTCCAAAACAGCTGACTCCTGAACTGCTATCTTTTTCTCACTTCCGCCTCTTGCATGTACGAGAATGTGCATGTACACAACAAACTACTACTTGAAATATAGGTGTTGTCTGTCTGCATATGGATGGACTCAGAGTCAAATTTTTGGTCAGAACATTCAAAAGATAACCTTATTTTTCCTTGAGGATACTGCCATTTCTTTCATTGTTTATTTAGGTAATAACAACAGTGGGAGGTGAAAGCATGGTGGCTTCACCCCGTACTGTTTTAGTCATGAAAAGGTTATGATGCTCACTTCTGCGAAATTTTTAATTACAATTCTGCTCCTTAAAAAGGGAAAGTTGTTTTGATCTCATGGTAAATAGGTCATATGGCTGGCTTGTTTGGTACTCAATTGAAAATCACAGTATGACAGTGTTAAATTTATCTGGATGGCTTGCTGCGTGTAATGGTGGGGTGGTCTGATCTGGGCTGGCCACTGGACCCCTTCCCAGCAGAGGCAGGGTGAGAAAATAAATTTAAAAACTTGTAGGTTGAAATAAGGACAGGGAGATCCCTAAATTATTACTGTCATGGAGAAAACAGACTCAACTTGGGGAAAATTAATGTAATTTACTGCCAATTAAAATATGTTTGGATAGTGAGAAGCAAAGACAAAATATAAACCCCACCTTCCTCCCACTTCTCGACTCCTTTTTCCCAAGATCCCCTTTACTCCCTCATTCCCAAATAATCTGCCTGCTCCCCAGCAATGTCCTGAGCAGCAGAGGGGATAGGTAGTCAGTACTGTGGTCAGTATGTAACAGATCCTCTCCGCTGCTCCTTCCATCTCACTCTGTTACCCTGATTCAGTGTGGGGCTCCTCCCATGGACTAGTGTCCTTTAGGAAACCGGCACCTGCTCCACCATGTTCTTTGACAGTATGTAGGCGGTTTCCACTCTGGTAGGCTAAAGGGGTAGAGAAGGAAGGACCATGGTAAGAGGGACCACACAGGGAAAAAAAAAAGGGGAAACACAGCACTTCTGTAAACTATTAAAGATACCAGTGATATTAAGGCGCTGAAAACAAATACATTTTAATAAACACTTAGTCTTTAATAACTGGAGAAATGGAAGTTAACTAATATTTCTTTTGCCAATCCAGATGGTGAATGAAATGTTTCAAAACATTTTGCTTTTATTATGTTATCTTCTCTGATTTCTAAGCTCCCTAATTCTTCTGTATGGCAATTCAGCACTCTTCAGGTCTATGTTTTGAGAGTTCTGAACATTCCTGCTTCTTTGTTTCAAGGAACATGTTGGACTGTGATCATGTTTAACTTTATGCTTGAATAAAATGTGTAGTCGTTGTTCAACTTAAAAAAGGCAATGAAGTATATACTACTTTAGAAATTTTTACTTGATTAGCCCTGACACATGCTCAGTTGAGAGAAATTATTTTAGAAGAAACAGATGGAAAATATAATGAAATTTACATTTTAATCTTCTTTCCCTGGTACTTCCTTGTCTTTTTTTCCCCTCCTGTACAAAAAGCAGATAAATTGCACTAATCTGGGAGATGAATCAGTTGATTCTTGGCAAATATCGCTGACATTTTGTTACCAAAAATCCCCTAGGACATGCAAAATTGTGTGTAATCATCACTTGGAATGATCACAACTTTAGTTTTAACAGGATGCTATCTGCCAAAATGTCCTCGAGATAGGTACATTTCTATTTTGTTTTGTTGTCATTTGCTGGTGATTTTGCTGAGGAAATGTCACCTTTCAACTTACTGCTGAGAATATAAGATGTAATTTGATTTTGAATTTGATATCGGTGGTATCTCCAGTAGCTGCTAATGACCAGGCTTTTCAGAGGGGATAATTGGGCAGCCTTTTTTAGGACATATGTTTTATCTTTTTAGAATCATAGACTTGTCTTCAGACATTTAAGATTAATTTTGATAATAGTGCAAAGAGAATGCCACATTAGTCATAATACCTCCATTAGTAACTGGAGATGCTTGAAAAGGTGCGATTAATTTTTTTGTTTATGGTGGCAATATTAGCTTTTCATTTACTTCTAAAATCATCATCAAAGCCATCCTAAAAGGACAACTAAAACCATCATATCCATTGAAAAAGTCAACTTGGGACAAAAATGGGCATCTGGAAACTGGGAGTTTAAACATTAGGAATATAGTAACCAAATACTTAAGGAAAAAGTGAAAATTAAAATGTGGAAATACCATTAGATGCTTACCTGTATATTGAGGTTCATATATTCATTTCCTTAAATGAGTGAGGTTCTGCACATCAATAAATTGGAGAGAGACATTTCTGGGATATATACACTGCTGACTGAAATAATAAAAAAAATTGAATTGTATAGCACTGTACAAAATTCTAAAGAAAGAGATTTTATGTTATCTTTATCACTTTATTCAAGAAAAAAATAGTGATTTTACATCTGTAGTGTCCATTTGTATTGGAGTGCTTTTCTTAAGCTCCTGCTGAAAGCTGTATGTTAGAGAATACATTCATCTGCTGAGGCTGACTGAATATTCTTACACAGGTTGTGGTTGGTCCATGTCTGCAGTTTGTAAAAATAGGCTGAACAAATATCTTGTGATGGACTCTGAATAACGTCCATAGCTGATTTTGCCCTGAGGTAGAGGAAAGGGTGAGGTACATTCTGAGCTTCTGTGGTTATATTATGTTCATGAGCTACTTACAAATTACAACAACAACAACAAAAAAGGCGGTGTGCATCGGAGAATAGGGAGAATGAAGTACCTGAATTACTGTACTGTGAAACAGCAAATGTGGCATATCTCTCTTCCAATTATACTGGTTGTGTCAACACTTGCGTTTCCTCTCCAAGGCAAAGTAAATAGAACCTGTGCTTATCTTGCTTTTGTTGTTTTTTTTCTTACAGCTGTGTGATTAACATATGTATGTGCTGTGTTTTCTAATTCCATATAGCAATTAAGAAACAAAGAAAAATGAATTTCCAGTGATTTCGAACAATTAACTCCCAAGTTAAAAATTCTGGTTGAGGTGTTGCTCACCTAAAGTTCTAACTAAAGAAAAATGTGGAAGTATTTGTTTAAAGGACTGTCTCAGATGTGTCAGAAGAGCATAAGATGCTGCCTTCTAGCAACTGAATATTTGTGTGCACAGAACAGCGCAACCAGGAGCACACATCACCCTTTTTTGCACACTTTGCAGCTGACCTTGCAAATCATACAACATAAGAACATTATCATTTTCTGTGAGAGACAAATTACTAATATTCAGGTGCAAATCACAGCAAATGTATTTGAAGGCATGCACAGCACTAGCAATTTAATTTTATATGTTGGCTTTTCGTAGGTATATCCTGAATATCCTGAATACAATTATATTCTGAATATAGTCCAGAAAACCTTCGTTTCTTTCTGGTGTTAGGATTTGCTATTGTGATTTGAACATCTCCTATTATTCAGTGAGTAACTTAGTGATTATGCAAAGAAAATTCATTCACTGTAAAAGATCAAGGATGGCTTTCTACCTAATGCATAATTTGTTCTTAGTAGTGAAGGACACAGTGTATTTTGTGTCAGCTACAGAAGTACATTAAAGTCCTGTCTTGAAAGAATTGCACAGGGTGGAATGCAAAACAAAGATGAAAGAAAAAATGCAGCCATGTATAGGATGACTGGGATAGTCATATTAGCCCTCACATGGATGTGTTTTCTGCAGATGTATTTGTGAATGAAAGGGAAGTTGAAGACTGGAAGTAGTTCCAGTAATTCTTTTCCTTCCTACCATGGCTATTGATTGTTTCAAGTTCTGTGGCCCTAAATTAGTAAAGCATACTCTGAAATTTGAACATAGGAGAAAGCTTCTTTTTTTTTTAATGATCCACTTCTGGAACAGAAGCACAGAAATAAAATCATTTTGCAGCGCACCTTATTGACACTCTCACAGCTCTGAGAAGAGTCATAAATGCTGCACAGAATTGGAAGCAGAGGCATAAGAAAGGGAAGGACTAATAATTTCTTCTGTACTAAGCCCTGATGATACTGCTTATAATTCTGAAGTATTTAGTTTAACTTTGCTGGTAGAATTTAGATATTCATAGATGTATGGTGATTTTCTTAATAACTGTATTGGTATTGCAATTCAGAGCTCTGAGCAACTTAACTTTGGTCTTTGTTTCTGGCTCTGCACAAGAGGAACTGTTTATTGGAGAACTTCTCTTTTTTGATGACATTTAATTTCTATTTCTCAAATTATTTTGTCAATTTTGAGTATCTTTTACAATAATTAACTATATTAGCTAAAATAAAAAATCAGAAATATTTATTTCATGAAGATATGAGCAGAATCTTCTTGCTTATCTTCTTTGGACGATTTCTACAGAAGAATTTCCAGAACTTTACTGTTCTTTTAGCATTATTTTCTTTATATTGTATAGATTTAATACCTAGGACATATATGTAAAGGAGGTAAGTGTTTTTTGTAAATTATATTATAATAATACCAGCCTATTCTGTCTCTAGTGAATAAAGTTTCAAGGTATAAGATGCCTGTCTGTTAAGAAAAAAACAATAGTTATCCATCTCTAGAGTTCCCTCTTTCTCTTGGGAAGCAGCCTGAGATAAGTAACAGAACAAACATCTACACTTTTGATATATTTATTCAGGTGTACTGTTTCCAAATTATGAGGTTTAAACAAATGTAGCAACTTCTTTAGTACACTCCCCTATTACCCAGCAGGTCAAGGACTTTTGTTTATGGTTAAGGTCTTGCTTTTATGGGTATGTAAGAGGCTGCATTCCTTGTGTTCGGTACATCCTTGTGTTCAGTACATCCTTGGCAAGTGACAGCACTGGACCTGCTTGCTGTATGCCTTTCTTTCCATTGTGATTAACATAAGACATTGTGGATTAGTATTTGTTAAAATACGTTTTGTCAATCACTAGAGCTTTTCTGGAGACCTTTTGACATGTGTAGCAGCTAATGAACTAATTATATAAATGTCTTTAATGTTTTCCAAAACTGTTTTACATGGAACTCTCAAAGTTCACAATGCATTTTAAAGAGAGGATAGAGTGGTTTTGGTGATAGACATGATCTTTAGGCACCTACTTGGTTTAAGAGAGAAAGTGTACATTTGCATTTGTACATCTGAATGTATGTCATTGCCCTCTGTAATTATGTTAGTGCTGAATACATAGTCTTTGTTAATGCTTACACGGTGGTATTATGGAATCCCAGAAAGGCTGATGTTAGAGACTCCTCTGAAAGTCAGCTATTCCAAGTTCCTGGATCAGAGCATGCTAAACTAGAGCAAGTTGTCCAGGGCTGTGTCCCATGCAATATTGCCTGCCTCCAAGGATGGAGAGTCCACAGACTCTGAGCAGCCTGCTCAGTGTTCAACCACTCTCATAACAAAAAAGTATTTTTCTTTTACTTGTATGGAATTTCTGCATTTCAGTGGGTGCCTATTGCCTTCTGTCCTGTCACTGGATATGCTAGATATCTGGGGTTCTTAGCTCTGTCTTCTTTATCCCCTCCCATCAAGTATTTTTCCATGTGGCTGAGATTCCTGTCTGAGACCCCTCCAGGCTGAATAGTCCCAGCTCTCTTTGTCTCTCCTCCTTGGTCTGTTTATTGTCTTGTGACTCTTCACTGCATTCATTTCAGCATGTCCGTATGTCTCCTGCAGTTAGGAGTCCAGGACTGGACCCAGCACTCCAGGAGTACCTCACCAGGGCGGGTTAGAGGGGAAGGATCATGTCCTTCTACCTGCTGACAGCACTCCTAATGCAGCACAAGAGACTGTCTAAGGGCACACTCCTGGTTAATGTTCAACTTGTGGTTCTGCAGGGCCCCCCAGATCCTTCTTGGCAGACCTGCTTTCCAGACAGCTATGTCAGCTATTGCTCGGTGTCATTCTTCCCTAGGCAGAGGTCTTTGCACTTCCCACTCTTAATGTCATAACCCATTTCACCTTCCCATTGACGCTCACCTGAACTGTGGTGCAAACATCTGACCTATCAGTCACTCCTGCCTGTTATCTATTATCAGCAAAAGTGCTGAGACTGCACTTTGCCCATCATCTAGGCCGTTAATAAAAATATTGAATGGTATTTTCCTCAATATGCACTCCCAGAGTTCAGCAGAAAAGAATGACCTAGAGCTAGACTTTCTGCAGCTGATTGCACGTGGTTTTTAAGTACACACAAACATTTCTTCATTTACACCTTGATTTCACCCAAGAAATACAGATATGCTTGGGATACCACTATTCTTGGGAGTTGACAAAATTGCTCATACTTGAGCTACAGTTGAGTTACCCCATGGAAAGTTTATATTTGAAAGGGTGGATATGATGGAAAATTGCTAATGACAAAAGTAGGTAATGGCAAACCTAGAATTAGAAATTAAAGATTACCATATGCAGGGAAATAGTTTATAATACCACTATTGGAAAGAAACACCTATATAAAGGCAAGGTGCAATAAGGGTTATGTTTTGACACTGAGAAGGGCTTCTCTAGTTCTCTCTAAAATAGCAAGATTCATTTCATTCCCTGATCTGAGTAAAATTGACTTTGACACATAGTTCAAAGAAGGTTAAAACATTTTTACATTCCATTAAATTTTGCTATGATAGGTGTTCAAGGTGAGCTTTTCATACTGGTCTGTTGCAATTCAACTGGACACAGAACTGAGCAGTTTGAGAGTGATTATAATTACTGGAAGTACCAAAATTTTATCCATGTACTATTCCCAAAATGAAAGCCTTTCTTTTTAAAGGAGCACCTTTGATGAATAAATCTGCTTTGTTTAAGACGGCTTTGCTTTCTGAAATGCAAGAACACTGAAAATGAACACCATGAGCAGTGTGTTAAAATGTCTCTTCATTCTGTTTTGCAATTGAAATTGTTCTATAAGACAAGTGAAAAAAGCTACAGTCATTACATTTCCATACACCAATCAAGTCATGTAATCAGCATTCAGGTTTAAGAAGAATGTGTGGAAAATTCTCTCTTTTTTGTAGAAAACAAGTCTTGAGTATTTCCAAAAGTACTTTGATCCTTTCCTAATGTCCTCAGTGTACTGGCTGGATATGACAAACTGAAGTTTCTTGACTGCAACTCCATTTGTGACCCCGGATTATGGAAGTCTACACTGCAGATCTGATTTTGGCTATTTCTTTCTACAGAATATATGTAATTTCTTTCATTGTTCTACATCTATAATTCAAACATAATGATGTTTATGATAAATAATATTCATTAGAATAAATTTAGATTTTGCAATGTATGTAGGCTATGTATAAAATTCATTTTTAACATTATTTCACAGAGATGAACAGAACTGTATTTTTATGTGATCTTGGAGCAGAAAACCTTTATGCTTGGAGACAAAAAGCTAGGTGATGTCTTACAGTATATTAGCCAGAAGCAACAATAGAGCCAAAAGTTGTCCTGAAGTATTTCTTTGTTGCTTAATAGTGAAGGATCTTCTTTGGATTTGTTTGGTTTTTGGTGGTTTTTTGTGGGTTTTTTTCCTGTTGTTGTTTTGTTGTTGTGGTTGTTCGTTGTCGGTTTGTTGTTTATTGTTTGTTTTGGGATTTTTTGTCATTTGTCTCCTTTTTTTTTATAATAACCTATTTTGACATACATATTAATTTTCATTAGATGACAAATGTTTTCTTGTCTAGAAATAGGGAGGCTAAGGAACTAAAGTGGTATTATTTGTTTTAATCATCTAATCAACTGAATATTTTCATCAATTTAATATACTTGTATACACAATTGTCAAAGCTCCCTGATAAGCTCTTAAAAATAATTGCCAAACTCATTAATATTACTAGTTTTTCATTCAGATCAATTTTAAGATAAAGTTATTTAGAAAAGAAACATTAGATTTTTATAAACACTAAAGTTGATAGCCTAACCTGTATGTAAAAACATACACAGAATGATTGTTCAGTTCTTCAGTGTTCATGATGTCAAAGTGATTTCTTTGCTGGATTTCGTCTGTTTATTTTTACAAAGCAGAAAGGCAAGTAAAAATTATGAGGAAAAAATGTATTTTAATGAATGCTTAAAAACTTTGTTCTTCACTTTTAAATTTCAATATAATTTATTCATTATTTCATTTTTTCTGTAGAATTGTCACTCTAAGCCTTAAAATATCCCTAGGTCTTTTATGCTTACATATGGTTCTCTGTGGTTTTTGCTAGTTTTTTCTCAATTTCTTCTTTTCTAGAGTATCTATATGGTTTATTCATTACTGAGGTAGCATTGGAGTAGTTTTCCCATCCGTATGATGATGCTATGAATTTGCAGTGACAGCAGCACACTACAGAATCTCTGGTTCATTCTAGGGAATGGTGCTAACTAATGGTCCTGATTCTGTAAAGTGTTGAATACTGGCCAAACTTGCTGTCAGAATAGTTATATTTACCATTCTTCACTCAATTCCAGTCATTTCTTCTCCCACCTCCAAAATGCTCTTAAAATGAGGCTGCTATGAAATGAACCAAGTGAATGTTTTCAGACTGGTCGATTCTGCCTACGTCTTAAATCATTGGAGCCAGGGCACGACTAGAAGTAACAGCTGACAGCCAGCTGCTGTGCGTAGTCGCATCTGCTGATATCAACTCCAGAAAGACACTGACAGGGTGAAAGAAGGTTATTGCTAATGTGAACACCCAGATTATGGTCTTTTTCTTTACGCTTTTGAGCTTTGAAGACTACATTCCACTGCTGAGAAAATTAGCATAACATTAGGTCACAGGCTTGTATGCAATTCAGCTCTTACAAAAAACCAAAGCTGGCTTTTTAGGAAGATAAAAATTTATCATTCAGTATGAGTTTTGGAAGAACATATGGGGATAGATGGTTTTAGCTAAAAGGATGTTTGTGAAGATTTGAACAGTATTTTTTTGGAGATAGATCCACAGAACAGAATAACAGAATGTTTAGATTAGATTAGAAAATCCCTCCAAGGTCATCAAGTCCAACCTTTGACCAAACACCACTGTGCCAACTAAATCATAGCACTAAGTACTACATCCAATCATTTCTTGAATGATTGGATATCCTTGAATCACTTCCAGGGAAAGTGACTCCACCACTTTCCTGGGCATCCTGTTCCAGTGCTTGACCACCCCTTCAGTGAAGAAATCCTTCTTGATGTCCAACCTGAACCTCCCCTGGGCAGCTTGAGGCCATTTACTCTTGTCCTGTCACTGGTTTCCTGGGAGAAGAGGCTGGCTCACCTGGCTACAACCTCCTTTTAGGTGATTGCAGAGAGCAGTAAACCCCCCCTGAGTCTCCTTTTCACCAGGCTAAAGAACCTCAGCTCCCTCAGTTGCTACTCGTAGGAGTTATTCTCTGGACCCTTCGCTGTCTCCATTGCCCTTCTCTGGACTTGCTCCAGCACCTCAGTGTCTTTTGTGAATTGAGGGGCCAGAACTGGACACAGAACTGGAGGTTTTGTCTCACCAGTGCCGAGTACAGGGCGACAATTGCTGCCCTGGTCCTGCTGGGCACACTATTACTGATACAGGCCAGGATGCCATTGGCCTTCTTGGCCACCTGGGCACACTGCTGGCTCATGTTCAGCGGTATGTCAACCAACACTCCCTGGTCCTTTTCTGCTGTTCTGCTTTCCAGCCACTCTTCCTCCAGTGATGCATGAGGTTGAACACATTGAATCCTAGGATAATTTGAACCAACTTCAGTAAAGCACTAGGAAAATGGAATTGCATATTTATGAATACGAGGAAATTTAGAGAATTTAATTGTCTTGTTTGCAGTATGAACCCCAAAATATCTCTGTGTTCCAGTTTGGGCAAATTTAGAAATATATCCTCTGAGAGAAGGCACAACCACCCCTCCCCCACCAGGTTCGGGAAAAAATAAATTTTCCTCGAAGGAAAGTGAAGAAGATAAAACTATTTATTTAACAAACACATGGGAAGGAAAATAATGTTAGATGGTAAAATCTTTCGCGGTAGAGGAAAAAACCTGGGAAAGTGTTCGAGTCCTCCCTTTGGTCTCCTCGGAGCTGGGGCTTGGGCCGGGGCCAGGCCCTCTGTGCCCGGTGGAAAGTCCTCCCGATGTGCTCTGATGTTACAGCAATCAAGCAGTCCAGTAGAAAAGGGGAAAAATCCGGAATTCCAGAGAAGGAAATCCAAAGTCCAACTCTCAGTCTCTCTCCAGAGAACAAGAAGAAGAAAAAACTGGCCAAAAACTGACTGGAAAAAAAACAAGCCGGGTGCTTCCTCCCTCCCCTGCCCCAGCTAGGGAAAAAAAAAAAAAAAAACCTGCTATCTTTTTGTAACCTTGAACGAGCCGCAAACTGCTTTGAGAAAGTTTTGCTCAGTTTTTTCCTTCCCCCTTTCAGGCTCAGTTTAGAGGCATAGAAAGGCACAAAAATTAATTTCTGGGCATAGGCAGCGATATGGGATACGCATCATAAGGTCACCCCAAGACACTCTGCATGATCCATTTGAGCATTATGAGCATGTTAAGTGTAGTCAAACCCATTGAGTCTGCTGGGACACACAGAGATTACTGGGTTTTGAGTCAGACACAGGTGGGTTCTCATATTTATTGAATGATGAATTATACTCTTACTCATTTTCAGTTCTGACCAAAATAAGGACTCTGTAGACTGATTATGGGTTGTTCTGTACACCTGCTACTCTTTCAGAAATGCATTTTCAGTGAAGTGGACAAGAACTGGAGGTAGTTGACGTGGCTTGTGTTAAGGCTGGAAGGTATATTTGCTTTCTTTTCCCCACTGAAAAAGCAAAAGCTTAATAGAAATTTTCTGTTCATATAATTGGACTACTTATTTTTTTAATATTTTAGAGAGTAACAGTTGTTTCTGTGATGTTACAAGGTCTATTTTTTAGTTAAAATAATGACAGTATGGCATCTTCAGCTCAGAATTGAAATACACTGACATTTCTGATCAAAAACCACTCAAATATTCTTCAAAACAGTCTAGGCCACCAACAGTGGCAGATTCATTTTTTTTTCCCCTTACCTGGCTGGATTTTAAATAAACTCAGAAGAGTGCATAAACTCTGGTTAAAACCTTTGCTGCACAGTGGTTCATAATCCCATTCTTCTATTCCAAAGAGACAATTGTTACAATTGTATTTTCAGGAAGACGCTTACATACTAGAAGGTTCTAGTTCTCTTGCAGTTTCTACTGATTAATTTCTACAGTATCTTTAGTTTTATTATTGATCATGTTTTTTAAAAGTCTATTCTGGCGCACTTTTTTTTGCTTTATTTATTATTTATAAAAAGATACAGAAGTACTCAGAATAAATAAAATTGCACTTTAATGGTATGGGGCAATGTATCAATTGTCATTTTTTCATAAAGTATCCTTTGCCACTCATTCTTAAGTTATTTTAAAATATTTTTTTTAACTGGCTTACTGGCAGAGCATCAAATTCAGATGTTAAGGATGAGGAAATGAGAAAATGAGCTTTATTACATTATCTTATATCATTAAAGTCCAAGGGACATACAGCACATAGATGATCATGTTATTAGAAAAATGTACAAGTGAAGGCAACACCGTAGTGCATTAGGGTAAATTCCTATCCTGCTTCAGAGATGTAGGGAGCTTTGTTCCTCCACTTATTGTATTATAAATGTCCTCTTTTTGAATATTAAAGCTGGCCTTCTGCATGTTGATTGTGCTTAGTTTAGGCTTTGTTATTTTCACTGTTGTGTAATATTATTTTTCAGTGGCTTACTCTCACTTTAAAAATTCACCTTGTCCCTTGTCAGCCTGTATTTTGATAATACAGGTGGCAAATGCTTCCAGGTCTTTTATTTACACTAGATACCTCTACCCTTTAGGAGCCTTTGAAATCTGAGTCAGTGGTTAGGGCCTTATCTGATTGCATGTTTAGGGTATTTTAAGCTTTTATTGAATGTAGAGGTTTTCATAAGTCAATCAGGAGTATACTAATTATTGCAATTGAATCATTCTCATATTAGTCTGATCAAGTGGTGAAAAGTTTATGCTTGTAGATTTAATTTAGGTATTCTTTTAGGTTTCAAATATGTTCTGTTAGTTTAAATTTCCTTTATTTCCTGGAATAGACAAATGAAATTATAATTAATTCAAGGAGTTAGAATGCTTTTCAAATTTGAGGATTTGATATAATTTTTTAGTTTTAAAATTCTATGAATCTGTGTTTCAAAAAATGGAAAAAAAAAGTGAAAAAGTAATGTCCTAAAAAATGGCTACTCATGTTAACATAAGGAGTTTGATACCCCCTTATATTTTTCCTGAGAATGTAATTTAATCTTGCTTCTTTTCAATTACACATTTATTTAAATATTTAGTTAAAACAAGGAAGTTTGTTTCCTTCAATTATAAGGAACTTATTTCCAGAGTATATCCCTGTTCTGTAAATTACAATGGTGTTCGTAGGAAATACTTGGCATTGGACTGAACTCCCTTTCCTTTCACATTAAAATTTGAGAGAAAGAATGAAATTTTTTGATTTATTATTTCAGTATTTTTCACAAGAATTCCGAGTGCATAGGTAGCATCAACTGAATCTTGTGAATAATGACTGATAGGAGTGTCATTATGCATTTTACCCAGTTAAGCCTGAGTTGCATGTGAGATACACTTTTAGGAAGCCTTCAAAATATTGTGACATTTGAATACAGAATATCTTAGTATCTTGCCGTTGAAAGAAATCCATGCTTCTATCTTGGTTTGGTCCTAAGAAATCCTTGTGTGGATAGATTGTGAAAAAATAATATTTTTTTGAAAGATAATGTTTCTACATTTTTGCCATCTGTTAAATGCATGTATTGTCAGACACACCATCAAGAACATAATGCATTAGTGTTTTATATTCCTAGTTACTTAGTTGTCTAATGGCAATTGTTAATTAGTGTCATCATCAGCTTTTGTTTGTACAATTACAAATATGATGATTTTTGTTGAGTGGTAGTCAACATATCTGTTGCACCAGCTTGTTTCCATTCTTCTAAGAATATTAAGTAGCAGAAGAAATAACTAAATGTAAAATCCTATGGGAAAGGTTGGTCTGGCCTCAGAACTAAGATTTATATCCAGTTCAGTGTGCCTGTAACAGGTCTGTTTGCATGTGCAGCTGCAAGAGCAGCTATGTTAATTTAGGAAAAGTCTTCTTTATTCAGTGTAAGGAAAGCTTAGTGAAAATCTGGCCCTCTGTGTTAATACAAAATTTACCTTTTTAGATTCGAGCCTTCACATAAATGTCTTTAACCAAATAAATTGAAGGCAAATTAAAATCAGACCCATGGCCTTCTTTGCATAATTTTGTTCTATGTGATTAACAAAGCAGAATACACTGAACTTAGCAGGATCCTTTATGATTTTAATATTTTTCCATTAATGTGCTTCCTAGATGTGTGGAAATACCTGTTTTGTTTCAGTGAGTCTTCTACCTTCCTTACAGTGAATAATTTTAACATATTATTATGCTTATTTCCCGGGGACCAGAATTTGATGACTGTCACTTTAGAGCTAAAACCCTCAGTCTACCCATTCTGGAGATTAAACAAAACAATCTGGATTAGTTCTATGCATGAAACATGTTGGGGACAGTATGGAAGAAATGTAGCCTTTTGTGCTGATACCGTAAATATTTTAACATTCCATTTTCTCTTTGGATAACTTTGTAATAAAAAAATAATTTAACAGGTATTTGCCTGGCATAGATTTTGTGTGTAAAAGTTTTTTGCAACAGAGATCCTGTATGTTTCTATGCCTTCTTTTTGTTAATGAAAATATTTTTTGATGCAGTCAACAAGGAAAACAGTTTTCTATTGATCCTTAATCAGCATTAATTAATCCACAGAAAATACATGACTGAAAGAAGAAAATTTCATTTTAAAATCCAAAATGAAATCCCACTAAGAATTGTTAATTTATCAAGTTCCTTATACAGCATGTTCTGAAACCAATAGGAGATTTTGATTAAACGTGTTTTGAGTGGGATCATTCTCATTTCACATATACAAGACACATTTATTTTGTTTTATGTCTACCTTTACATGTGTCTATACTTGAATAGGTCATCTGTTCATTCTATGTAATGTGGTGACATAGTACAGGCCTGACCTAAATATGTTTGAAACTTTTCTGCCCTTAAGATTTTTTTCAGAGAATGAATGAGGAAGATGAAGAAAAAATGATGTGCACCCTAATGAACTTTTGAAACTGTCATGATGGAAACAGGGGATACATCATTTGGAAGGCATTAGAGCTATAAACTTTCTCCGGTATTCATTTCTCCCTCTGATTTCAAGCAGGAGGAATGGTGTAGACTTTGTGGTGGGAAAAAAAAGCAGATGCATTGAAAGCTGCAGCCCTCAAAATGCAGGTAGGATCTTCTGGAAGAAAATTCAGATCCTTCAGAATCCTATGCAGCAAACCCTCTAGAATCCAAATGAGAATTTAAAGTGAGAGAGGAAACTGATTGATTTCATTGCAGTAGTTAGAAGTTCCATGTTCAACCTGAGGTTTGATTGCATGACCATAAGACAAATGTACCAGTATGAGCAAAAGACAGGAATGCCTTTTGCTGTGCAAAACCAACTTGTGGTAGTTTCAGCTTTCTGCTTAATTTTTCTGAAGTTCGAGTATGTTATTGCTATAAGCTAATCAGCATGCAGGTGATGCCTTAACCTAATCTTGCAATTATTGAACTGGGAAACCCTTTGTTCCTCAATCCACTTAGCTTCGCTGGTGCAAATTTGAAGCTTAATTGGGACAATTTAAATGCAAGTACATTTAAAGATGTCATTAGGGTCAGACATTATTTTTTTTGGTCCCTTTTTAAAGAAATGGGAAAGGTTTTTTTCTGAGGAAACAGGTCAGTGTAGTGTTAGACATGAAAATGAACACACCAAAATGAACCAAAAGTAACACCTAAATTAAGGTAACTTCCAAAGTGAAGAACACTGCATTAAGAGAAGAAAAAAATCATAAAAAATTGTGATGCAGACACAGCACTACCAAGAAAGGCCTTAATGATATAGTGTAGTGCTAAGATAATTAGTTTTACAGGTATGAATTCAATTAGAAACTGGAATATATACCCTAAAAAAAAAAAAAAAAACATACTATAAAGTTAAGATTTTTTTTCCAGGAAATATATGTTTATTAGTAGAAGAATCATTGGTGAATATATTACACATAAAATTTTGTTAATGTGATTAATGTCTGGAAAATTACCAGGTTTTGGTACTGCTTGTATGGTGTATCCCTTATCTGTAGGTTTTGACATGTGTAGTTGTGAATAGGTGTGCTCAAGATATTTTGTTGGCTGTAATGAAGATAATGCTTTTTGAATCACCACAGACTTTTAGACCTTAATCTGTAGGTATGAACTCCTGGTCTTCTGAGGAAATTAACTGACCTACTGCAGTTGTACATGAAACTGCAGGTTGACCTACCTGGATCAGAAAGTCTTGGATCATTACCTAAGGACATGTTTTAGATCAGTTGCTAATCCTCTACCCTCCAACCGAAGTGGATTCATGTCAACAAAGTTCAATCCCAGCACAGGGACTGCTAGAAGCAGATGTAAAATTTCTAGTAATTTTATTTACTCGCTTGAAAAATTATGACTTTGCTACCAAATTTTTATTGAAAATCCTGAATACCTCTGGTAGTTTTTGGCACTGTGCATTTCTAAAACAGAAAGAGGTATGTTGTAATTATACTAATGACTCAGACATTGAACTCCCATCATCTTTGATAAAAAATATCTTCTTATCTTATATGGAAGGACCCTTGCAGTAATCCAGGTATGTGTATGCATGTAACATGTACATATTTGCTGGTTTGTTTTGTTCTAAGCTTACATTGTTTTCTCGGTTTGACATTACAGAAGTCAGTTTATAAAGTAAAAGGTTGCATTTAATGTATTGAAGTGAGGGCAGAAAAAACCTGAGCCTTTTAGCATCATGTATAGAATCTTATTTGAAAAAATATATATGGAATAATAGAATGGTATTAGGGAGAAAATGTGTTTATTGAAATGGTTATCCAAGTATCACTACCATTGGCTCAAGAGAAGGCTTGATAATATGGCATAAAAGAAGGCAGTCTTCACTGAGTTTTGTTGATATTTGAAGTGGCTTACAACAGAAAAACTTTTAGTTAAGTTATTCAAAGCAGGTGCCATGTTGAAAGAGAGTGCTAGTTTTGGTGTGGAAAAAGTAAAATATTTCTGACAGAAGTGTTAATTTGGGCAGTTCGTATGTTTGAAAGGTTTTTTGACACTGCAACACTACTGTTGAAAATTTAAGTTGAGCATTTATTTGTGTATTTTGAAATATACATTTTCAGACATAATCAGAGTGTTTGGGAAGTCAATGAGATCTCAAAGAATGTTCCATCAGTCCTATTGTATTTGCAGTATACATTGCAGTGTAGAGTAAAACCAAAACAACCCATTTCAGATATTGTTTGAGAAATACTCTCATCGAAGCACTGACTTTTAAAAATTGCTGTGAATGAAGAGGTGTATATGCTTTATAAACATTCTAGTCTGAAACTAATGTATTTAGACAGAGAATGACAAAAATCTGATTTGCATAATGTAGATCAATGTTGTCTATTTTTTCAGTTTAACTTGCAGTCCTCTGCCATGTTTTATTAATGTTTATCAGAGAACTAAGCTTTATCAATCTGTTGTGAATGATCTGACATTTCAAACCAGTTTTACAGCTAAAGTGATAAATTGGCAACTTTGACATCCAGAGACAAAGCTCAGAAATGTGGGAAATATTTTGGTGGTGGTATTTTGGTGGGATTCTTTTTTTTTCCCAGCAGTGACATCTGGATTCTCATCTGGCTTTCTGGCACATCTACTGTTTCTTCTGCTGGTCTGACTGCACTGCTGCCCAACACACTCACTGTAAAGCTGCCCGCGAGGCTGGCATATACTCATCCTCTTCCTAGCCATCCTTGCATCCTTGCATGCCATTGTTTTTGGCTCCCTTGCAGGAGAAAGGCATTCTGCCAAACTGCAATGCCTAGTGTAATGCTAGGAGAGCATTCCAGGAACAGCATTCCAAGCAGAGAGGAAGAATATGAGATCCTCAATGCAATTTATTTCTTTGTCCCTGTAGTAGAAAACAATGTCAGACACTGCTAGCAGCATGGCAGCACCACAGTAACGGAGCCAAGATGCTTCCAGTATAGTTAAGAGAAGAAAAATTCTACAGTAGAACAAGCAAAGTCAAAGAAATTAAAATTACTAGACAGTGACAGTGAACCTGGGACTTAACTGACACTTGGAACAGGTAGAATCTAGAGATATTAGTCTACACTTGTCAATAATCTCTTGGAATGTCTTTGAAGTAAACTGTGGTTTTATTCGGTGTGAAGAAGTAATGTCCAGATAGGTAACAAACAAAATAGATTTGGAATTTGATCTGTTTTGCATAATTGGTTGTTTAGTTGGGGGTTTTTTGGTAGCTTTTGGGGTGGTTGTTTGGTTGGTTTTGGTTTTTTTGTAGGATTTGGGTTTTGGTCGTGTTGAGGATTGTTTTGGAGATGTTTTTGCAAGGCCTTTATAAAAAGAATAATCTAATATATTAATATATTAGCTAATGAGGTTGCTCAAAGCAGCTCCCAGCTTTCCATTTATCTTATAATACCATATATACCTGCTCTGTTACAGCTTTCTAGTAGTAAAATGAGCTGTCAGTAGCATATATTCTGTCAAGAAACAGTTCATTTTTATGTGAGCTTGTAAGTATTATACTTTTGTACTTTTCTAATTTGAAGAGCAATTTGGCTATAAATAAACCTTCACAAAAATGTTTTTCATTTTCTTCACCTGGTAGCTTCCCACTCATCCTGTGAAATATCTCCACCTCTCACTGTATGAGAATTTCATAGAATTTACAAATACACCTTATAATAACTTTTTTCCAGTTACTAGAAACAAAGTGTTGGAACAAATAATTTACACATTTACAGCTTAAGTGCCAGCAAAATCCCCAAAGTAACACATAACTTAATACAATAAATTAGATGCTAACAAGACCCTGCTAGCTGCTGCTGATAATGCAGGAAAATCAGATTTAGTTCCGGTAATTTTTGGTTTCAGGTGATATTTTGTCATTCCTCTAAGTAATAAAAGTGGGTCTTTAGAATAAATATTAGGTATGGCAGGAACAGTATTCTAGAAGGAATATTGAAAAAATTTTCTTCTCCCTGTCTTGAAAAGTTCCTTTTCAGAATCACTCTTAACCTTGTAATGCAGATAAGTTCTCTCATACTACATTAACTTTTGCTGACAAATCTAATATGATGATACGCTTTTCTACACACCAGGAGTCAGAAGGCATTGATGACAGGAATAGATTTTACTTCATTTTCATTTCAGAACAGTATTAATTTTTTTGAGCTTTTGACAGTATGACAATGGTGACAATTAGAAGTACTAATTGTATAATAGCACATTAATCACAGAATCATAGAATGGACTTGATTGGAAGGGACCATAAAGATCATATAGTTCCAATCCCCCTGCCATGTGCAGGGGCATCCTTCACTAGGGAAGGTTGTTTAGGGCTCCTTCCCGCCTGGCCTGGAACACTCACAGGGTTGGGGCACCCACCACTTTGGTCAACTTGTTCCAGTGCTTCACTGCCCTCACAGGAAAGAATTTCTTCATAATATCTAATCTAAACCTCCAGTCTTTCCGTTTGAAGCCATTTCCCCTTTTTCTGTCACTACACACTCTTGTAGAAAGTCTCTCCACCTCTCTTGTAGGTTCCCTTCAGGTACTAGAAGGCTACAATTAGGTCACCCTGAAGCCTCCTGTTTTCCAGGCTGAACAATCCCAATTCTCTTAGCTTTTCCTCACAGGAGAGATGTTCCATCCCTCTAATCCTATTTTATCCATTTGGAGCACCCTCTTCTTATGCTCAGTTTTGTGGTGAATTAAAATTCCCTCATCAGTCTCAAACTTTTAATTTGTGTTGATGATTTCTACTTTCCTCTTGTGACCTTTTATATTTTTCCATAACCTTCTTTTTGACTGTGTCATATCTGGAAAAAGCAATATTAGTCCATGCAGATAGCTTGTCATAAGGAACAGAAAAGCATTTTAACTACCTGAAAAATACCTCGTGTTCTTAGCTAGTATCAGCAACAAAAACCCTCCTCTATGAAAGCTGACAGTAGCCAAGCAAGAAAAAGTTTGTGTGAACTCACTTCTGAGGATCCAGACTCAAACTGTGAATACACTAGAATAGTCCAGTGTCAACTTTAATATTTGAGAAAAAATTGAACATGAATATTTTGCCTGAATTTTCAATGGCAAACCACATTGTCTTCCCACATGCCTCAAGTGGATGGACGGGGAAATGAGGGCAGGGGTAGTAAAGTCCCTTCCACTGTGTATCCTGGGCTGCATCCAAAGCAGCATGGCCAGCAGGGTGATGGAGGGGATTCTGCCCCTCTGCTCTCCCCAGTCTGGGGTCCCCAGTACAAGAAGGACATGGACCTCCCAGAGTCCAGAGGAGGGCCACCAAGAGTATTAGCTCACCAGACAAGATGCTGCTCAGGAAATTTGAGAATCACTTGCATAAAATTCAGCGAGAAATGTAGTTCAATATACATAACTGTATAGTGTGCTTGAAATACACAGATGCATGAATTTATTCAGAAACACTGGATGATGATCCAGTGTAAGGAAAACTGTAGTTTTGTCCCTGTGCCTGAGACTTGTGTTGTGTGATTCTCATCACCAAAGGACTGGTGAAAGAAAATAAGGGAGAAGGGCCCAGAGGGGAAGCCATATGAGGAGTGGCTGAGGTCATTTGGTCTGTTCAGCCTGGAGAAGAGACTGAGGGGAGACCTCATTGCAGTTACAACTTCCTTGTGAGAGGAAGAGGAGGGCCAGGCACTGATCTCTTCTCTGTGGTGACCAGTGACAGAATGTGAGGGAATGGCCTGAAGCTGTGTCATGGGAGGTTTAGGCTGGATATCAGGAAAAGGTTTTTCACCCAGAGGGTAGCTGGGCACTGGAACAGGCTCCCCAGGGAAGTGGTCACAGCACCAAGCCTGACAGAACTCAAGAAACGTTTGGACAATGCTCTCAGGCACATGGTGTGGCTCTTGGGGACATCCTGGGCAGGGCTGAGAGCTGGACTAGATAATGCTGATGGGTTCCTTCCAACTAGGATATTCTGTGATTCTGTGGTTTTATTCTATGTGCCTGAATTTGTCAATGAGATAAATTGGCCTGAGAACCAGGCCAGTCGAATTCAGATGATGTATAGTTAGTTTGTTTGGAAATGTCAAACCTATAGTATTTCAGATCACTTTTACGGGTACAGGTAGTATTCAAAGTATCCAAATTTTACTAGCCAATTAAATGTGGTTCAAGCAACAATTTTATTTTGAAGATTAAATTTCATGCACCATTTCTCCATCAAGTTTCATCTTAAATTGGTTCTCAAAATTATAATCAGATTTATAATGCATATTTCCATTATTTCCATTGTATAAATAATTTAGTAGCATTAAGTTGTTGTATTTTTTATAGTTTTGACATTACATGCTCTTATTTTAGTACAGGCTTATTAATCTGCTAAGGCTTGCTTTGCAGATGGGTAACTGATATGTTAAACAATAACTGAAAAATGACTGCTTGCTTTTTAAAGAAGAAATTGAGCTTGGTTTAGCACTACCAGGTTATAAAGGACAGAACTGAATTCTGTGTATATTTAAATGGATTCTTTTGAAAGAGGCACATTGAATGCTGCATTTGACACTGTCTGGAGAATCTGTCTTTACTTACACTCAGGGCTATGTTTATGGGTGAGGTGTTTAACCTTGCCAAATTGATTTAATATTTTGAGGAACAAATTAAAGTGAATAGCAGTACGTTCATGCAGAATGATTTAATGACAAGTGTTTATCCCTGGAAAATTGGGCTAAATTCTGGTCTTCAGTGTGATAAAATAACAAAATCATTCCTGTCAAAATAATGCTGCTACATTTGTTCCTTAACAGTGACAGAGACCAGATGCCATTCTTCTCTACTTACATGGGGTTTCTTGCATATTTTGATGCCATGAGAATACATAGTGTTTACTGTAAGTCCCATTGCTGTGAGTTCCACAATCAGGAAAGTAATGCTATTGATTAGAAAGATAAGTCAGATCGATCTCACTTTGGAGAGAACTCTTTTTGCATATTATCAAGCCCAGTTTTAGTGGAATTTTAGTGTTTCCTTGAATAATTAAAGGTAATCATCAGGAGAAAAAATAGTTGTCAAGAAAAACCTGTTGTTTGCATGTTCTTTCACTAATACAGGTTGTTAGAATGACAAAGAAAAAAGAAATAACTTTTTGAGAATGATGTTCATAGTCTTATGGTGCTGGAAATACTTTGTTGAACATAATTTCAAGGCACCAGAGACTTATGAGGTGGGATGCTGATTTTTTTTTTTTTTTTTAACATTTAAGGGTTTTTTCATTACTTTCTTGTGATAAATAAATGATTCTTGGCATACTAAGACAATTTCTGGCATGAGGACAATAAAAATATACAAGTGGTAGTTTAGAATTTAAACAGAAATCAACAAAAATACTGCTAAGCTATCACATTCTTTTTAAGAAGTTATGGATCTCTGTGGACCCCACTGTGTTAAAATACTTTTCATAAGTATAGCACTTGGGTGGTTGGCTTGTAACTGAAACAATTAAGCATTAGTTTTCATAAGTTTTGGGTTTTTTATATGGCAAAGCAAAACAAGTTTTGAGACTTGGGATAACCAACAAATCCAATTATTTCAAGAGGAAATTGTAGACTTATGAATGCCATTTTTTAATGTTTCTTTTACAATTTTTTAAATTAAAATATGAGTTTTCAATTTAGTTTTCTAGAACAACAACTGATAAATTCAGTGTCTGATTCATTGCCTCCAGTATATTCTGGGCATTCATTATACAGCAACAAATTGCCACCAGATTGCTGCTATCACACCTAGCATGAGTTGTTGCGTTATTTAGCTCTTTCTATCTTCAGAGCACTTTTTCCTCAGTTTTCTCAGTGGACAGCTGGTACAGTCGTGCAGCTTGCACACTAATGTTCTTTTCAGAGAGATTACTGTTTTTTCTTCAGTTGAGAGCTTGGGCTTGGATTAAACAAGCTTCAGAAGTTTGTGTTAAACAGACCAGTCAAGTTCTGGTCAAAAAACAGTGATATTCCAGTGGTGGCACTAAGACCCTAAGAGCTTCCTATGTCAAGTTAACTGGAATTTTAGCTGATCTGTGTGAAATTAGTTGAAGACTCAAGTCTGCCTTTTTGGAAGTTGAATGGAATTTTTCTGAGCACTTTACACTTCATAAAAATGTATAGGAATAGCTGTGCCTTTTAGAAAGCTAGAGGTGTCATCCATTCCATAACTGAATTCCTCCTCTCTGTCATCATCTCTCACTATTTACCCCTTCTTTGCTTATAAGTTTTTGAATTTTTGACTTGTAGCATGAAATTCAGCAATTTTCTGTACCCAAAATGTTTCTTTAGGAAAGATTACATAGTAGTTTGTAAAAGATGATGACATTTCTCTAAAAATTCAGGAAAACAACCTTTTGATATGGTTTATTATCTGGAAACAAATACGTTATTTTCCATGTCATAATAATCAATTGCTGTCATCCCAAAATAAAAAAACACAGCAAACAATATGTATGTTTCATCAAAGTTCACTCACAATTCTTTATGTTAAACTGTCAGTTGGAATGGTCTAGAAGATAGGGTCTCCACTGTTTGCTGGGAACCTGAATGCAAAACTGACAGTACATTGTGGTCCAAGTATGACAAGCCTCTCACACCATCCTTTTGGGGAGGACATGGTCTTTGCAGTGATTTCTGGATTGGTTTTGGGGTTTTTCTTGTTTGTTTATTTGGTTTGCTTTTACTTACTCTAGGTTGTGATGCACAGTTCCTTGGAAGTGCAATGTTTACCCTAGTGATTACACAGTAGCTGCTCTTTAAGCTATTACATTAGCTTGCAGCACATTGTCTCTCAGTTGATAACACAAATAAACTTCAGGTTTAAAATAACTTCATTTTCTGACTTCTTTCACATACATCATGCTCTTTTAGAGTTATCTCCGTTTCTTCACCCAAAATGAATGACTTTGTCTGGAAAAAAACCAAACTAAAATGCAAAGCAGCAGAGGTCTCTAGATGCTAGCTTTTACTTGGTTATCTAAGCCCTCTGGAGTGTGATGGGACTATAAACCTGTATTGGTATAACATTTTGAAGTCTTTGAGCAATTTAGTCATTCTATTATACGTAGTTATTTGGCTTTGTTTTGTTTATTTCTGAGAACTGTCAGTTTCAAAGCTCTTTATGGAAGAAAGAGTAGAAAGAGGAGAGGCAACAGTAGGGTATCAAATGTGATTAAGTGATTACTGTTTGGGAACACTGCGATGCATTTTCTTGAGAAATGCACTGTGTCTACACAAGCAGAGAAGCAGAGGACCAAGCTTCCTCCCATCTGTAGCTTTGAACGGGCCAACAGTATCATACAGTCCACAGTATTTCCAATATTTAATTGAGTCACTCTTTCCTAGCCATTTTAATTTCAGTTTTCTGGATCATTACAATACATTTTATATAATAGCTTTATATAATCATGAACAATTGCCTTGTGCTTTCTGTGATGCAATCCTCATGTCTACTAAGTATCTAGTGACTGACAGATGCTGGAGCATATCCCAACACTACCAGGCACTTACAGCTGTTCTCTGGTCATTGCCAGGGCTAGTGCACTGTTTTGCACTAATGCAAATACACTGTTTGTATGTCATAAGCCTGGAGTTCTTAGGTAGACATCTTTTGTTAAAAAAAAAAAAAAAGAAGAAGCAGCTTTTTCATTGCACAGAACTGCATCCAGATGGTTCTTGAATATCTCTAGTGAGGGACACTCCAGTGCCACCCACACAGTAAAGAAGTTCTTCCTCATGTTCAGGTGGAACTTACTGAGCATCAGATTCTGCCATTGCCTGTTACCCTGTTACTTAGAAGCACTGAGTAGAGGCTGGAGCCATAATGAAGGTGCTCCATTCTGCTTTTGTCCTTTGGTCTCTGAATCTAGAGTACATCAACCATAATCCAGACCTGTGTAATTATCACATTTAAAACTGAAGACTTCTTTTCTGAGGCTTGATTTAATTTTATTTTTCCTGTAGCCGTGAAGTCTTAGTATTTAATTCAACTCCCGGTCACCCTTTTTTCAATGTAAAAAATGAATGAAATAGAGATGATTTGGTTTTAAAGAGGGTCTAAAAAAATTAATAATTATGAGATGCTCTCTTTATTTTGTCACGAGTTCCATCAATGCACGTGTAGTCCCAACATATGCTGTATCATGATTTCGCTGTAAACCAGCAGTTATCCCCATTCATGTCCCTGTTGAGGAGATGGAGGTATAGTTTTTGCTGTATATTAGAATTTAATCAATTATTGTGGGGGTGGGGTTCTGTGATCATATTATGATTTTTCTCAAAGTTCCTTTGTTGTTTTGTCCTTGGTTTGCTTTTTAAGAAAAGATTTCTAACTGTGGTAATTGCTAAAGTACTGGATATTTTATATTCAAAACAGCTGCATCAAGTAGTTCTGACTGATCATAGAAATCACTTATTGTTTTCAAGTCATTAAAAGTCAGGCTCTATAGACCCTATCTCATTGTTATAAATAATGAATTCCCTCCAGTGTTGCTTTTATGCATGATAAACAAAGTTAAACTGTGGCTGCCATTGGTACAGTCTTATATGGTAGGGAACAACATAGGCCTCCTGCTCTGTTGTTGCCATTTGGCCACATGAATTTAGGAAGCCTTTGTCCCACCTACCAGAGCCAGGCGAAACGACTGTAAGAACTAGTGGATGTAAGAACTAATGAAACTGAAGGAGGAGATTTCAACATGGGTATAATTAGGACACCAGGGAATCCATTGTGGATGCGAATCTCTGGCAAGAAATGGCACTTTGAAGGAAGATGGCAGCCCAGTAATATGATTGTGATATTTAAAAAATAATTTTAAAATTATTTATTTTCTGTTGTGCAATATGTGTTATGCTCCAGCCCCTTGCCATCCTCCAAGGTTGAGGCTAAAATTACCAGTGTACTGAAAGTCAAAAAGCTGGGAGCTGCTACAACTTCAAGGCAAGCTGGGGGTCTGAAATAAATATATTTATTAATTTATTTATTTCCAAGGATTGGTCAATATCTGGGTAAAAAGTTAGAATTTAAGATTCATCCTGACCCACTGTGTATGTTTATCTCTTTAGCCCTGTGGACTCTGTGATCTAATCCTAGTCAGACACTTTGAGTTCGCTGCATGCAGTGTCTTTGGCAAGAATCTCACACATTATACAGAATAACATTCTCAGCATAATTATACACTCTACTCCCTATTCATTACTAAAACTTCTACTTGCCGAAAAGCGGTATGAAAGAGACCAGTTTCTCAGATCAGTCCACTAACAATATTTGTGACTTCTTTTTTTTTATTTTATTTTTGTAATTAGAATTGTAGTTATACTTTACTGTTGGTTTAAAATCTGTTTAAATTTTTTGGGGGGAGTGGAGAGGGAAGGGAGGGAGGCTTTTTCATACATAACAAAGGAAATTATTTAGCTGTTCTTATGCTTTAACACTGAAAAACATTTCAGAAGCTGTTGCTGTGGCTAGTTTTATTGTGGTCATGAAATGAAAGCCTGACCACAGCAGGCTTGATATGTAGTTTGTGTTCCTCTCTTCAGATTTCATTATTTCAGTTTCATTATTGCTTGGTGTTTATTCTTTCATGTAAAGTGGGGTAGAGCAAAAAAGTGTAACAGTTTTTAATCTCTAATTCAATTTTTTTACCTCCTTTTAAATTCAGTTTGCTTTATGGCGCAATGCTATAGTAGTGCTGGACAGGATACCAGCAAGTTGGTTTGTCTTTCATATTCTGCTCTTTAAATCAAATGATTTCCTTATGGGTGACTGCACCAGCTTTCTGAAACCTGCACATTTGTACTTTTAGCTTCCAAAGACAGGGTAGATGCCCACAAACAGAACCCAAAAGCAAACAGAAGAACCCAAACCAGCAAACCTACTCTTGGGATTGAAAGTATTGACACATGCACAAAAAGTACCTTATGGCAAAAAAAAAAAGCACAAAGGGCAGAATAAACAAATGGGAACACTGAGTTATAGTACCTGAGGCACCAGTGTCAGTGGAGTAGTTTTGTTATTTGATAAATTGTGTGGAAGGACATAATTTCAGAGGTCATTCCAGACTAACCATGGATCAGTTAAGCAGTGTAGCTTGTGTTGAATTTTTGTAGTCAAAAGAAGGTGTGTTAAGGGGGTCTTCTGGGACATGCAAGCACATGAATTTTTTTGGTGTGGATGGCAGATGATGCTTTAATAGTACATACAGCACTTTTTTTTTCTTTTTTTTTTTTTAATATTTGACATTTGACAATTCCCAGAGCTAAATTGTGCCAGGCTTTGCATCTGCATGTTGTGGCACAGTGACCTGCTACTCATGCTTGTCATGAAGCCAGAGAAGACTCAGTCCACCTGAGTATCGCCACCTCCAGTGTTTTTCAAGGTGTGAACCACAGAAGTCTGCTGACAAATATAAAAAGTAAGCGATAAAATACTCTCAAAATATTAATGTTAAGTTCATTTGAGGGGATTTTATTTGTCCTGCACTATTTGACACTGTGATGTTTAAGGCAAAGACTTTTAAGCTGTCTTGCTTAACTAGCAGGGCTCAAAGCCAATTATTTACTAGAGACTCTTTAAGGGTGCCTAAAGTTTATTGGAAGCAAGATTTGAAAAGAAATGTGACTTTCTATAAGATTTCAATGACAGTAAAGTATGTTAATGATGGAAAAGGCAGTTTGTTGCTTTTACCTTTTCAATAAAACTAGAATCCTTGAGTCATCAAAATGTGTCCAAAATTTGTAGAACCTAAGACTATTTAACTGTGAGAATTACAGCGATGACAGATGGTGTGGCATTCTTTCAATTATGCCTGGAGTTTTCAAATTATGCCGGGTAATGCGGCTGTACTGATTAATGCAATGGTTTAATACATTCATATAAAGTTCATTACTTTGATAATATGTGTAAATAACTTGGACTGATAGGAATAGTTCCACAAGGGGTAATTTAGTGTAAATGTTTGTGATTGAAAATGTAGCAATCACTCTTTGTTGTACTAAAAAGGTACTAATTTTTGCATTATGTTCCAGGCAGATTCTGGTCAGATTTCAGAAAGTGTCAGGATTTTTTGTTTCATAAGACATCGTTATTTCAATTATATATCCAGGCATATTGAAAAAGAAGGATGTGAACCTAGCCCCACTGAAATCTACAGTAAGATTCAATATTGTGCGTTAAATCCTCAGTTGGGTGTAGCCAGTAAGGTTCCATGACGAAAAAAACTATAACTGTTTTTCAAGAAGTGTGCTGTGGAACTCAAGGCTTTATTGCTGGAAAAGAACATGAGTTCCAAAATTAATGTGGCAGCAAGTTTATCCAATATATCCAATATAAATAGTTGAAAAAAAATCCCAATATACTATTAGCACTCAGGTAAAATCTTTGACTATAGTGTTTGTTAAGAATATATATACTTTTATATATATGGATGTTTTTTCTCCTAGGGACATATATATATATATACATACATATGTCCCATATATGGGGTCTATCTGTATATATTTCCACATGAAAAAAAGAAAATGACTTTTGGTGGGCTGACTCAAAGCAACTCCATTCAAACCATACTAAGCTCTGCTGGTCCTCTCCAGTGGTGTGGTAGACATATATGCATGTGATTCCTTACTTTGTGGAATTATTATCTGTGCATTTAATTTTTAATTGTGCAACCACGTAGTAAAAGTTTTGAATTTGCTCTTAAGTTTTGAAATTGAAAGCAAAGAAAAAACCTGAAGAGAACTCCCCATTTCATAAGAGAGATTTTAGCTCAGTAAGTTTCTGTGAAAGTAATTTTTCGCAGTTTTGCCATAGTGACAGACAAGAGGTCCTAGACTAAGGCTCCCTATGCTGAGATATAAAACACAACAGCAATGCTGTTCCATCCCATCAAAAAATTCACTTAAACAGAATACCTGGAAGCAGTTGTTTGAGTAAAACAAATTCTAAATGCTCCTTTATCACCCTACATGTCATAAAACCTTTCCAAATTTCTATAAATGTTTCTACAATTTAATAAGCAAACATCATATATCTGTTGATTCTATGTGACCTTATTCTTAAGCCTGAGGAAAATTTTCTCTTGTCTGCTTTATAAGCAGGAAAAGAAGTAACTTATTCTCATAAATGACGGTGTAGCTGTAGTTTTGAACACAGTGCAGACACTAATATTTTGCAGATTCAATGAAGCTTTGACTTTCTTTTATTACTATGTATGATATAGGGAGGTGACATCAGAATCTGTGTGTTATAGCTACAGAACTATAGAAATGTAAAATTCAGTGACTTAAAAAGTTACATTTATTTAGTAATCAGAATATGATGACTGTTGTGAAATTGCTGAGATTTCTATCCAAAAAGTGTCCACTGGACACACCCACAAAAGGCAGGAGCCCCCAGCCCCTCCACAGAGGAGGATGTCCACTCTGACCACCTTTGTATTATCAGTTGAACAGTATCTGTTAAAAAGCAAGTTGCACAGGTGCAGTTATGGTGATGTTAATGCAGTAGAAGTAATACAGAATCACACGGAGTGGCTGGGTTGAAAGGATCTTCTGTAGAACACATAGCCCAACCCTGCTAGTATAGCAGGTTTAGCTATAGCAGATTCCACAGTATTGTATCCAGGTCGGTTTTGAACATTTCCAGAGGAGAAGATTCCACAACCTCTCCATGCAACCTGTTCCAGTGCTCTGTTACCCTCAAAGTAAAGGAGATTTTCCTCATATTCAAGTAGAACGCTCTGTGTTTCAGTTTGTGCCCCTTATACCATCACTGGGCATCACATTGGGCATCTGAAAAGAGCTTGGCACCATCCTCTTGACACCCACCCTTAATACATTTCTTGACATTGCTAAGGTTTCCTCTCAGTCGTCTCTTCTCCAGGCTAAACGGGCCCAGTTCCACCAGCCTTTCCTCATAAGAGAGATGCTCTTGTCCTCTCATCATCATCATCACCACACTCTTTTCCAGTAATTTCTTATCTTTCATGAACTGGGGAGCCCAGAACTGGACATGGCAATCCAGGTGCTTACTAGGGTTGAGCGGATACCTTCTGCAACCTGCTGGCAATGTTTTTCCTAATGCCCCACCCCAGATACCATTGGCCTGCTTGCCCCTAGAACACACTGCTGGCTCATGGACAGCTTGTTGTCCACTAGCACCCCAGGCTGGTTCTCCACAGATCTGTTTCCCAGGTCAGCCCCCAGCATGCGCATGGGGTTATTCAGCAGGTCAGCCCCCAGCATGCGCATGGGGTTATTCTGCTCCAGGTGCAGGATCCTGCATTTGCCTTTGTTGAACTTCCTTAGGTTCCTCTCCACCCAGCTCCAAGAGTGTCTATCAATAGCATAGTGTAAAGTAATCAGAAAGTTTTTCAGGCCAACAACAGAAATCAGCAAAACCTACTTTCCCTCTAAAAAGTATTCATTACATTGCAGAGAGCTATTATCCCAGCTATTCTGTTTGGGGGGAGAATCACAGAATCATTAAGGTTGGAAAAGAACCTCCATTATCATTGAGTCCAACCATTAACCTAAACCTCCCATGTCCATCACTACGCCATATCCCTAAGCACCACATCTAAACATTGAACACTTTCAGGAATGGTGATTCCACTACTTGAATGGGTAGCCTGTTCCGAGAGGGTGTATGTCTTTAGTTTGTTTCTTTGAAAGCATGCGGTGATTCAATCCCCAGTCAAGTGAGTACTTCTTCCTAAAACCTTATTTGTCGTATTTTAAGTTCAAAATAACTGCATTAGCTTAGCAAACTTATGATTTCATAACTTTATGAAGTACTCCATGTAACTGCATCTGTTTTAGTGTACTAGGTTTAAGAGGTTTAAAAGTCATGATTTTTGTTCAGGGTTAAGATGCAAGCCTGAGAGTTTCTCATGGAAAATACAATATGGTTTGGATGAACAGGTGGTTCCCATGCCAACCTCTTCTACAAGATGCTGGATGCTACCACTTAACACATATGCGTATCTGCAAGCTGAGAATACATTTTTTAATTTCATTTTTTTCCATATGGAAGTCACACAGTCAAATAATTCTTCTCCACTGTCAATTTTTCTAGCAAAGGAAAGTCTAGGAACCTTAAAGGAAAGAAAGAGGCTATCACATAAAGTAAAAGAATGCATTGCATAACGTTAAGAGGGATTTAAAAGGGAACAGTGTATTCCATTTGAATTTTGTAAGTTCCATTCCATTGTCATAATCAGAAATTCACATTTCCTCCTGAATTTTTGATGTCTTAAATAGTCAGTATAATTTTCTTCATGTGTTGGTATTGTGTTGTAGTGTACTGGATCTGGAATTTTTTTTTGTTGTTTCTTTATTCTGAAAGTTTCATTGACATATTAAGTTATCTGATGGAATATAAAACAAATATACAGTAATTATGTTTTGAGTCAAATACTTGTTTAAAAATCCTGCAGTACAGATTAATCTTTCCAAAACAGTAAAATATGTGAAATATGAAAAGTTGATAATTACTTTATCAGTATTTAACAGAGTACCTACAAAGCTTAAGTAATGGCCAGAAGATACTGTGTTGTATTTAAATCTAGAAATGTAAGCATACTCTTTCTTCACAGTTCCATATGGATTGATGTTATTTTACTTTCACTAATGCAGAGCTCATAAATTCTGTTAAGTTAAAATGCTGATGGTTTTGCGAACTTAAAATACCACTAAAACATTTTTTTCTCATGTCAGTGCTTTCTTTTACTGCATCAGCTCATAAAAATTATCTGTGTAAAATGTGGGTCTTTACGTATTTGGTATCATTCCTTGCTCATTGGAAAATGTCTTTTTTTTGGTAGTTCCTGGATATTTTTACTCTCTTTACACCTTTGTAAGTGTCTTTCCAAGACAAAGCAAACTATAAGGTGAAAATATTGTACAATAAAGATGTTATTGAGATAATTACATTGTTTCACAGTGTTACATAAATATTAATTCCAAATTTAGAAGCAATTAAACATTGCACCTAGAGAAAATAAAAATGTGTTGCTTACCTATGCCAAGTTCTGAACACATTTTCTAACATTCTGCCTGAATAATCTGTGCTTAAAACTAAACCCTTAGATATTATACAGTTGCTGAAGTACATTTTTGAAGATGGGTAGTTTGCCAGTGTTGGAGCTGAAGTTATGTGTGTACTCTTTAAATGGTGTCTGGCATTTTCCCGTTTTGTGAACTAATAATCATCAGCTGCATTGCATATTGATAGTGCATCAATAAGACTTCCCTTACTATGAAAGCATTTTGACCACCCAAACCCAGACTTTTCTGTTCTCAAGACAGACACATTCTAATGGCCTTTCCATGCCACTCTCATATTCACAAAAAACCCCACTCGAATGGCACGTATGTGTCACTTGAAGACGGACCACAACTTCAAGTTCTTCATCCCCATCTGTTAAATGACAAGGTTCCAGGTAAATTTAAAGCTGTAAGATTATCTTTCTGTGCAATGATCAGCTGATAACTATCAGCATTTCAGAAGGTGCTTCTGTGCACTGAGGAATTAGGAATTTAACAGTGTTATGGGACAATTATCTCACAAACATTTTCTCTAACAACGTTGGAAGATGTAAATGAAGCAGCAATTTTTAAAAATGTTTGTGGAATTTGTTATTTGCATCCACTAGTACATATAATATGAAACAATACCTTCTGGCAAGACTTTTTAAAGCAAAATAGAAAGGACAAATAGTGGATGGGGTTTTCTAATCTTTTTCCTGCATTTTCCTGAGTTGTGTTTTAGCAGACATGCTCATACTAGCTGTAATATGTGATTAAAATTTTTTGTTATCAGAGCCATACTCAGTCAATTCTGTAGTAAAGGTAGATCACACAAGGACTTCTTTTAGATTGAATGTTTGCTTGTTCAGATTAAAATTGTAATTTCAGTTAATTAGTAACTGTGTGGTGCATACACAGTAAAATTTAGTGGGAATGCATTTAGACACAATTCACTAATATCACTGATTATTAACTACTGCTTAGCAAACATAAATGTCATGTTTTATAAAATGTTCTGCTTAAATTGACCAAACCATAAATATGTTGCAAAGCATAGAAATATTAATGCAATGCTTAATGAAAAATATTTTTTCCCAGGATAATGCACATAACATAGAGACAGAATTAGTCTATAATCACCAAGCCTGAATTTTCTGCTGGGCTTTTGTCGCTGAGAAAGACAAGGGTGTCTAGAGATGATTTTTTTTCCCCTTCAATCTGATAGTCAATCAGCTTGATTTTTTCTTCTATTAAGGTTTATTATAGTATAGCTCCAGATTAAACCTTCTGTCAACACTGCTTCCTGCTTCCTCTCAGCCATTACTACATCTCAAGGCAAGACATTAGCAGAGTGTTTTCTTCTTTCCAGCGCTCCCTGGCTGCATTGTTGCACTGTGGTCAGAACATTACTGCAAAATGTGTCTGGTTTGTGCTGGATGACAGTTTTTGGGTTGAACTTTTGTAGAAGAGTAATTCTACATGGTGTTCCCATGTAGGGGTGGTGTATATCTTTTTTAATCCGTCTTGCCAAGACTGTGCTGTTTATCTAAACCAAATTTAGGTTTCCAGAAAAAATGGGGGCATGTTAGATGCTATCACTTGTGTGTGGGAAGAAGGTGAATGGCTGGAAAGAGATATGATTGCTGGATTTGGGATGCATTTGAAATAAGTTCAAGTATAGAATTATTGAAAATAATACTGCTGTTGAGATCATAAGAAAGTAGAATGATATGTGTAGGTTCTCTCTTCCATTATACAAATCCAGACTTAATAAGCTGTAAATACCTGTTCTTCTTCAGTTGTCATTCTAGTAAGAAATGGGTTTTGTGTGTCAATGCATACAAAAGACATTTTATTTGATTGTAATGGTGTTCTTTTCCTTTAGAGGTGCAGAGTGGTAAAGAGGGTCTCAGGCAGGAAAGAAGGACCTTTCCCAACCACCTGGTATTTGAAAAGTAGGCAGCAGCAGCTTCATTGTGGGGCCTGTAGCTATGGTGAAGGGTTGTTGGCTTTCAAGGTAGTAGACTTACTACTCAGTAGTTCTAAACATTAGCTATTATTTTCTAATTGTTTAAAATAAAAAAAGAAATACTGTCAATTTTTTAATCTCCTTTTCACAGTTTGTTGTTCCCAATTGTGATTTATAGAGAGATTTGATATTTTGCCTTGATCCTAGGATCTGAATTGTGATTAATCATAGCCTTGTATTGGGAAAGGAAAGGAAGGGAAGAACAGTTTGATGGGAAGGGACCTACAATGATCATCCCATCCTATTGCCTGACCTCTTCAAGGCTGAGCAAACGTGAAAGCCTCATAATAAGGTCACTGACAGACATGGGTCGTTAAGCATGTAGGAAGCCTGGTCCAGTGTTTGAACATGCTCTCTGTAAAGAAATGTCTCCTAATGTCAAGTCTGAACCTCCCCTGATGCAGCATTGAACCATTCCTATGTCTCCTGTCACTGGATCCCAAGGAAAAGAGGTCAACACCTCCCTCTCCACTTCTCCTCAGAAAGCTGTGGAGAGAAATGAAGTGATCCCTCAGCCTCCTTTTCTCCAAACTAGATAAACCCAGAGTTCTCAGCCACCCCTCACAGAAAGCAATAGTTTTGCTGTCCTTCTTTGGACACATTTGAGAACCTTCACATCCTTTTATAGACTGTGAAGCCCAGCACTGCACACAGGACTCAGGCCACACCAGTGCTGAATACAGCAGGATAGTCCCCTCTCCTGACCATCTGGTTCAACAGTGTTTGATGCCCCCAGGATGCAGTTTGCCCTCTTGGTTGCCCAGGCACACTGCTGGCTCTCAGTGAGCCTGCTGCCAACAGCATTCCCAGATCCCCACTTCAGGACTGATCTCCAGCCACTCTTCTCCTGGTTCATACTTGTGTCCACAGTTACTTCATCATAGGTGCAGAATCCAGTGTTAAATTTCATGCTTGCCCAGTGCTCCAGTCTATCTAGATCACTCTGAAAGGCCTTTTTTCCCCTCAAGAGAATCAACAGCACATCCCAGATTGTATCATCAGTATAACTGCTAACGGGGCATTCAACTCCTGAATCTTGATCATTGATAAAAATCTTGAACAGAACTTGCACTAGAATTGAGCTCTGAGGAACACAACTGGTGACCAGTCAGCAGCCCCTTTCACTACAACCCTTTGGGCCTGTCCTTCAGCCAGTTCTTCACCCAGCATAATGAACCTGCTCATGTAACAGCTGGATAACTTGTCCAGAAAGATGATGTGGGGACAGTGTCAAAAGCCTTACTAAAGTCCAGAAAAACTACATCCACAGCCTTCCCTTCATCCACGAGGTAGGTATGTAGAAGGATATCAATTATTTAAATTTTCCCTTTGTGAATCCATGTTGACTGTGCCTGATGATTGCATTGTCATTTAGAAGCCTTTCCACAGGATTCAGTATCATCTTCTCCATTATTTTCCAGGTGCTGAGGTTGAACTCACAGGTCTGTAGTTTCCTAGATCTTCCTTCTCTCTTCATGTAAATTGGAATATTATTGGCTACCTTCCAGTATTCAAGGGCCTCCCCAAACTCATTCTTCTTATAAAGAAACAAGAAAGGATAATTGAAAAGCCATTGTACAGAAATAAATTTTAAAAACTTCTGTGTCTTTTTATAAAACTTAGTAGCTTGGAAAGCAAAGAAACTATACTTGCTTATAAATTATTCGCAGGGGGAAAGGTAACTGAACCATGATTTTTAATTATTAGGAGCTTAAGATACTAAAGCATATTAAAGCATAAATAGCAACAGCAGGAGCAAGGGAAGGAAAAACCTAGCTTTGATTGTTTGCTTATTTGATTGCTTCTCATTTGGTTTCCATTTTAACCAATCATGCTATGTCTATGCATAAATAATTTTCCATATTCATTTTAGATTAAAAAAGTACCTAGAAATGACTGCATAAGAAACAGCATGGTAATGCTTTCAGCAGTGTGATGGAGATTAAGAAACAAAAGGAAACTTTTCCTTAAGTCTGAATTAAGAAGTGTCTAGGGTAAACAGCAATTTCAGATGTTATTTTCAATCAGTAGGGGTTTGGTGGGAGGAGACAAAGGAATAGATTGAAATAGAGAGGTGGAAGGAAAATCAATTTCTGGACAGTGTGTAAAATACCTAGCATTTGCATTAAAGTTTGTGTCTTTCATGCTGTTGATTACTGGGTCTCTTAATTGTTATGATTTTATGCTTCGAGTTCTCTCAAGTTTTAATGCTTTTCTTCATCTCAAAGAGTTTCTGGTCCAATGTTAAGTCATTTCATGAGAATGTTTCACATCTCATAAGGTACTACTTCATGTTCATCTAATAAGGAAGTTTGCTTATTTTGGAGTGGTGTCATCATTAGATTTGGACACATACATGCATCTTTCAAATAAAGAAAGTTACAAGGAGACATATCTAGTAGCTTTACAGGCATAAGGAGTCTCAAAGAAACAAGAAACCTTTCTACTGTGAAAAGGGCAGTATGGGCTGATGTGAGTTGTGGAATTTACTATGACCATGGTCATGTGTTAATTACTTCTTTTAGAGGAAATATCTCAAGGCACTATAGATTAAGCAGGATCCTAAATCCAGTCTTCTCTTTCTACAGAACTGTTACACTATAATAATCATTTTTTTTTAAGTTAGGTGAGTTGCCATCCTGGATTCTATTTTGCAGTTTATTCTGTAGAAATTTCATGTAGTGGGATTTGCAATTGTATTTTACAGCTCTGTATCTTCTCCCAGACTATCCTTTGAAGTTGTTCCCATTGAATACATTTACTAAATTCTGTGATTAAATGTACTTTTACCTATCCAGAATTAGCTTAGCTTTTGGCTTTTTCTTATAAAATAGGAAAAGCTTTGTCAAGTAGTTGTCTTTATCCTAAGCAGAGGATCTTACAGCGGTAATGCACAAGGTTTCAAAGTTCAATGTGCAGTATCACACAACCGTTGATGGCTTTTCACGTGCAGCACAGGGAACAGTTAATAATTAGTGTTCAGTTTCTTGTTTTTCTGTCTCTTGGTGAACCCAAACTGCTTCAGGCTTACTGAGATGTGAATGGATGACAAAAGACTGCACAGCAAGCATGCAGGGAGGTGACATACAGAGGCAGCCATGTGGCAGGGTTTAAGTACGAATATATCAGGTAGGCAGCAACAACTGAAATGCCCCCTTGAATCCCAGGACCAGGAAAAGGTAACATATTTGTTCTGATGTCCATGAAAGATATACTCAGGAGACTCCAGAGCCTTAAACTTGTTTTGAGTTTCATGATTCTGGCATGTTGTGTGCAGCAACTGGGTTGTGCAGTACTGTCCCCATGACTCTAATAGCCCTTTCATAAGGATAATGCAGACAAAACCCCCTGACTTCCTTTAAGGAGGAACTTGGTCCTCATGGAAAGAGATATATTAGAGGTAAGTGTGCCTAAGCAAAGGATAGACATTGGATCAGAAGATCCCCTAGAGTCCAGTTGCTTAATACAAAGTGAAGATGGGATTGAGCTGCCTTCTTTGCTGAAGTTATAATTGGTACAAGGTATCCTTTGAGCAGGCTTTGCCAGAGGCATTGCCTTAGCTGAACTTTAACTGGTTGTAAAGGACTTTCTTTAATGTGCTTTGGTCTATGCAATTTAACTTTTTATAACATTTTTAATGAAACTTTTTTTTTTTTGCCTGTAGTTTTATGGACTCTCCAAAATGCCAGAGGAAAAAAAGTAATTAAGAAGAGTAATGGTCTTAAATGCAGTTCGCAGTTCTTTGTCGATACATTTTAAAGAATGCTTTCTGCAGAGCAGAATCCCACAGGAGAATTAACATACTCCAAAGGATATTACTTATACTATTTTATTATTTTAGAAGAAAATAAAAAGAGGGACATTTTGGGGTTTTCGTCATATAACAAGGCTGAAGGAAGTATTAGTTTTGTCTTTGCCGTCTCTTGCTTGTCTCTTTCACTGTGGTATTTTCTTAAAAGCCAAAAGATTTGTCTCCAGTCTAAAGAGAGATTTGTGTGAAGGGAAAACCTATGTGCATTTCAGTCACCTCATTCTCAAATTACAATCCCCAAAACTCATGTTCAATGGCCACCTAATTAAAGGCATGTCTTATCTGCGGTCACTTCAGTTTCTCAGGGTGAAATTTTCTTATGGCCTCAGATTTTATAGTGCCCACAGGTGCTTCAGGTTGGGTCTGATTTTACCATGGAGTCTACAAAAAATATAAAGCAACACATACTGATTTTCTGAAATGAATGCAGGTAAAACCATCCACATCCTTTTCCTTTACTCAGAATATGAACTAGGATATGTGTTCTTGTTCTGCATGTTTTTATTTCCCAGTCTGGTTCTTCACCCGTCCTCCTTTCTGGGTACCAAAGAAAGGGACTGAAAAATTATTTCAAAGAGGTCCAAAGGAATTTCAGAAGTGCCACAGCCCTGAAGATTATTGTATATATTACAGAGAGGACTGACACCATTGCTGGAGCACAAATGGGAAATCATCCTGCCTTCTTCATTACTGGTTTTGGATGGTATTGTTTTATTTCCTTGGACTGACTGCAGTGCATTCAATTTCTCTTTTTTTTTGCAGAATGAGACAGCTTCAGCAGGAAATCACATCTGTTCTCCTGCTAAGAGGCAGAGAGCAGAAATGGACTCCCAACAGGGTTACAGAACTAGGATATGTGTTTCCTGTTCATCCAGATGTAAACTGGGAAGGCAGCAATGGAGGTCCATGAAAATACAGGGTGTATCTTTGTAATTATACAGGCAGAAGGATATTTGCGTCTAAACATAGTAATAGATTTTTCTGCAATAGTATGACTCCCAAATGCAGATGAATTTTAAACATTTTAAAATTGCATTTTATGCAAGAAGGAATCCATACACAGAAGCCTTCTATGGAAACATATGTAAAATATGTGCTTTTTCTGTCTTTTTAGACATTTAGAAAACATGCAGAGATTCAAAATCTTCATATTTTCATCTCATAATTAGACTTTGTGAAAAAAGATTGTTCCTGCTCTGCATGAAGGCACAAAATTTTATAAAAATATAAGCAAACATAGGGAGTTGTTGTTTGCTGGTGACTTTTTTCACAGTTGTGTTTCCAGGATGCAGAAGACAAGTCTGCTACTCTGCCTTCTAACTCAACAAATAACCATCATCTAACTACCTGCAGAGACAGTTGGTTATAACCAAGACAGAACAGTATACCCATAATGAGACTTACAGAAATCTCTATGAATTTCCAATGGCATTAAAAATCTGGTTTACACTACTGGACCATGATTTTTCTAGGTCTGTTCATGTATGGCTAATTTTCAAAGGAAAAAAAAAAGAGCAGTTTAAGAAATATGATGAGAAACAGAAAGTGTTGAGAGAAATGCCCAGTTGTGTCTTAAGAAATATATCACGTAAGACATTTATACAAGAAAATAAGGGTTATCAAACCAAAAAGAAGTCATGCACTTTTTTTTTCAAATACACGGAAAAGGTTATTTTTTTTCTTTCCAGAAATGAAAACAAAATTAATTCCTTGCTCTTACTGTCTCATCTTAATCAGTGCTATTTGCTGCTCTACCCATTGGTTTTACATGATGTAAACAAACATTATGACTTAGTTGCTTACCAAAAATCTGTTATTGTAATGGGAAAACCTGTGGTACTACCGCTCACTAAATTACAAATTAGAGACAAAATTGTTTCAGGTAATATGTACTAAGAATACACTGTGTCAGTTTGGGCTCTTCTACGTTCAAATAGTGCTTGCGAGTTTTCCTCTGTCCCAGATCCCTTTATTAGAAAAAGTACTAAAAAGAATTTTGCTGGAGAGAAACTATTTATATTGATAGACTGTGTAACTAGCAGATGTTCTGGGTTAGAATATAATATCTCTTTTTATAACAGCCATAAAAATATTGTTTGATCTGTCATATGATTGCTTATGAAGCAAATTAACCTTCAGAATGAGGATTTGCACATTCCCACAAATTAACTTATGTATTTGCCAATTGCACTTTTTCATTAACAGACATGTCTCCCTTATGACCATCAGGTTCATTTCATAGCAAATGTAGTAAAGTCTTTTTCCTTATCTAGCCTAAAATTTTGTTAGCCAATATGATCAGTTACAGCCTCTCTGCTGAATTTTTTGAAATTACTAAAATTTCATTTCATTATAGAAAATACATTTACAAAATTGATTTTTTTGGCTAATGTTCCTGATGAGCTATAGCTGTACTATTTGAGTCTTCATTATTTTCAAATTTTAAGATACACATAATTGAATCATTGAATAACTATTTATTTTGCCTTAATTTAAATTATACAATAACATCTCAGCTTTTAATTATTTAATTATATAAATTTCTAAGAATTTACAGCTTCACTGCACAATTCTCCTCTCATTTGCTGATGGCAAAGGTGTGCAGTTGTACTTTTCCATGAAAGTTCATGCATCATGGCAAAGTAGACATAACTTGAGAAGCCCAGGGTTGAAAACACTCACCCTACTTATTCTACTGGTTCTCTACATGCAAATGAGAATAGAATGCAGGATTTGTGGGGCATTGCAAGCAGAGTACTGTGAGACCCTTGAAATATTCTGTATAAAACACATTCCAGCCTCTCCCTTAAAGAATCCATCCTGTGTTGTCCATCCTCCAAGTTCCTTTACAAATGGAAGAGGTTTGATCAGGAACTGATGTTTGACAAATCTTGACAACTGGCTTAGTGACAAGTTTTGTTCTTCAGAAATTGGGAGCTCTTGAGCCCTAAATCACAGCTCTTATGTTGTGCCTAGTTTACGGGGAGTTTTGGATCTTCCCTCAGTATGAGATGGGAGCCCAAGCTCCTATCTCCAACAGAGGAAAGATTTATTTTCAGCCAGAGCAGATAGTTTTGATCTCCAGCTCCTACTGAGCTGGGAAGTTAGAGGAAGTATCTGTCCTTCAAAGCCCAGGTCAGCTTTTGAATATCTTGCTCCTGCTGAGTATTAAAGTAGACTTTAACCCTTCAGTTTGATCATGGTCTCCATTTTGGGGGACAGCAGCAATCAACTTTTTTTTCTCAGAATGTACATTTATTAGTCAATTGCTTTTTTTAAATAAAAGCTTCAATTCTTGGCAAGCCCATGTTATGTTTTCTATTCTATTTGCTCTGTTTTCTCAGTTGTGTCATATGGAAAATGACTGAGAAACTTGGGTAAATATATTGTAAGAGAAGTACACATGTTGTTCTCTAAAAATGTAACCATATGCAATGGTTTCACAGATAAAAGTTTTAAGCTGGTATAGTTGCTTTGATATTAAGGTTTCTATGCATAGGAAAATTTCAGAAGTTTCCAGCATAAACCCATTAGAATGTTTTCCCATAAGAACACGATTTAGGCTTATTCTTCAAAACAAAATTTTGGAGTGATTGTCAAGGCTTGTGTGAAGATCTGGTAGAAGAGAGATGATGAAGAGCAGCAGGGTCTGACCTGTCCTGCAGGGCTGACTGAAAGCCACACCAAGTTTGGGAAGTGAAAGGCAGCCTTGGTGCATTTGGTTTCACCTGGAAAAATGTTGATTTAAAAATTATTCCTTATAGAGTGATGGGTACAAACACAGTCATTTGACAACACCATCCTCAAAATCCCTGTGGGACCAGGGTTGGCGTGGTGTTTCAATGAGTTCGAAAGGGTGTCAGAATCTTTCTTAAACTGAACAGCACAGCAGATGTAATCATGAACAAAAAGGGATAAATGTAGTAGATAAATGGTAGAACCACCCATCGGCATTTGGTGATAATTTAGGATTTATTGAAACATGTTGAATGCTAAGAATACACTTATTTACAGGAAGAACTTGATACATTGTTTCTCTGAAGAAAAGTCGCCAAAAAAATGTGTTCAACAAGTAGAGAAGTTCCCCCTGGGAAGTTATATGAGTAAAGAAAAGAGTGAAATTATAATGGAAGCACCTTACAGCCACCTCTGTGATAGGTGGTTGTGCCAGGAAGCACAGTGAGCATTTACCTTGCACTATTTTTCATTTCTATAACTTAGTATGTGCATTATTGGTTTATTGTTAGTTAGTGCTGAAAAATTTGTTCCACACCATATGTTATAAGCAAATTTTTGGCATCATTCCTTTGCCCTTTATTTAGGTGCGGAATGTTTTTTATAACAAGACACTGAATTCCAGTAATAAAAAGATATCCTAAAGATGTGGAAAAAGGAAAAAAGTGTGCATTTTTTGAGCCATTTTCCTTTTCTTGCTTTTGCATACAAAAAGTTCAACAAAAGATTACTATAATTTGCAGTAAATTGCATAAAATTGACTTGTTGTTACCTATCACCATGTTTATTTACTTAGGTTGTATAGAAACACTTTATGGAAGAGTGGAAATAAAGTTGATCCTTTTGAAATAGACTCAGCATGCAAGCAGAAATTGTCTTTGAAATCATTTTATGGCATATTAGTTCTCTTCATTTAAGAAATACTTAGAATATAGGTAATTACTCTTTTGTAACCTCAAACAAAAATATTTTATTGTTGTAGGAAGAGCATTTAGAGAGCTGTGTGAAATTTCAAAGACAGTACTTTGTCATATAATTTCGAACAAATATTTTTAGTAAGAATTCCTTTCCTTTGTGTTAAAATAGGAATGTTCCATTTGGCTTCCTTTTCTACAAGTATTTAATCTTGCAATTAAAACAAACATTCTTCCATAGAATTCTACTGCAATATTTTTGTACGTATGCTTGAATTTTTTGCATTGCAATGCTTGCACTTGCATTTTTTACTTTCAAAGATGAGAAGCTTAAGCATGGCTTCCAAGTTGTTGCTCCCTCTCCTCTTGTGGTTCAAGCCATCTCTACAGTTTTCTGAGCTGCATATCAAAGCCCTGGACTTCTTTATTCAATTAGAATTTGCCACCCCATCTCCTTAGCCTAAAGAAAGTAGCAGAAGTTTCTTTCAGTTAATAAGTAATGACACCATGATTTCAGTGAGAATTAGATGATACCAGAAACCTTCTTGACATAACTGTCTTTCAAGTTGTTTATAATTCGTCTGTCCAAAACTCTGATTAGAGTTAAAATATTTTTTCATCTCTATTTACACAGTGGACAACAAGACCCAGTTTCAGCAAACCATCTCAGAATAAGTTTTCAAGCAGGTGGGTGTTGGATTTAGGTTCTTTCACTTGGCTCTTGACATATTCATCCTTCTCCACTCTCAAAGTATTTACCTCTTTTGTAACTTTGGTTAATGTTTTTGTTACCAGGATGGTGTATCTATTCTCAGTCACCAGTCCTTCAGTAATGTAGAACTCTAAAGTGAAAGCACTGTGTTACCTGAGCAAAGTTCATGGCCAAGTAAGTCATCTTATTGGACACAGAGGATAAGTAACACTTATAGTAACACTTTCCATGCAACATTTACTTAAATAAGTCTGCTTAAATATGGTTCTTACCATATAATCATAGAATATCCTGATTTAAAAGGACCTTCAAAGTCCAGTTCCTGGAAGTTGATAGTGATTAATAAAATCCTTTCCAAACTAAATTTAGAGCTGGATTATCACTTTAAGGCCTCCCGGAAATCTATTTTCTGGACTAGATTTTCTGCATTGTTCACCTTTTCCCTAGATTTTCTCTGTTATTTGTACAAGTTATCTTAAGATGCCTTCCTCCAAGCCAGTTGTGACTGCATTCCTAATCCCTGTTCTAATCACTAAATGATACAAACGGAAAGTTCCATTAACATTTTTGCTGCTCTAATGATTTACAGCCATTCAGGTTGTCTGGTTGTCTGCAAATGGACTGGACAGCAGATTTCTCTATTGATTTCTCCACTATTGTCCATTTTCTGTTTGCTTTTTTGTACACTGTTATCTGACATCTTCTTTATAGCAAATGTAGAAGAGGCAGCAGACTGCTTCCTTTATATAATTTAGGGAAGCCCCACTTTAACTTTTCTTAATATGCACTCCGAAGTTAATCCTTTTGATTCTGTTCTACCTTGCCTTTTTTTCTTTCTCACCATTTTAACTTTTTTTCACTTCTCTTACCATTCATGCCTACGACATGCCAATCCCAACCTTTTTGGTGCTTCCTTCCCTTCTTTCCACTAATTTGGTCATTAATACTTCCCATGGTTCCTGGTGCTTGCCTTTATCTCCCTGTTTACCCCTCTCACCTGCTTCAGTGTTGTGCTTACTTCTTCTGAGTAGCCTTCAAGAGAGTCAATGCCAAGCAGGCATTCTTCATTCATGCTCTCTTTTCTATTTTCCTGTCTCTTCTAGAAATTTAGGGCAGCAACTGCTATTCAGTATTTCTCAGAGCTATTTTAACCAAGCTGTCTCAGCCATGTATATTTGCAATGCTGTGTCTCACACAAGAAATGAGAACTTAATCACTTCTTCCAAGTCAGAGTCACATGTCTACACTCCTTATCTTAATAGCAACCACAGCACCCTCATAACCCCTCTTTTTTGGCCATGTTACCTGCTCTGTCGCAAAGGTTTGTCTTTACTCCTCCTAGCTCTTTAATTCCATGTTTTTTGCAAACATTTTATCTGGTCTGTACTTGTTCTTTTGCATTTCTCATATGTAGATGTTGCCTACTTCTCCAGTCATTGTCTCCAGTAGAAATCTTGCTCAGGCTTCTTGCAATTTCTCTGTGCTCCTGCCCTCAAATGCAGATTTTACCCTGTCCCATCACTGGAAGCTTCTACTTTTACTTCTGTCTTATTAAATAACCTCTTTGCAGGTAGTTTGCAGGACACCTGCGACTCTTTGACTGGTTTCTTCCATCTCAAAATCTTGTTTCCAGGATGTTTTTTCTCAGTAGTTACTGCTATGGCTCATGTAAGTTTTGTTTTGGGGGTTTTTCCGTTTCTCGCCGTCTATGTGGGATGTTATTACCAGATCCATTTGTGGAGCTCTAGACTGGATTTGGGAAAATGCAGTAGAATGGTATCATTTCTCCCCATTATGATTTCCAGGAGATCATTCAATTTTTTATTTTTACAGGGAAGCAAGAATGAAATGAGTCTTACAACCCACAAAGGAGGAAAAGATGCCTTCACTGTTGGGCAGTGGCATAGAATGTGAGCCTGAAGTATTTTTCTCTCAGTGAATATACTGTTGAACATGTCTTTTAAAAGGAGGGGTATTTTCTTATTGTCTTGTACCACATATTTTATCAAATTAGCAAAAGAAAACTGGAAGTGGGTCCATTTACCTAATGTGAGGAGAAATAGCTTACTCAATGAAAAGTGTGCACTTCACATACCTGCAATCTTACATATTTCATAGTTTATAGAATCTGTGTAGTCTGGCAAAATAATTTAATGAAGCCTCAGGCTCTGGAAAAGAAAAGTGCTCCATTTGTGTGCCATGTCACAGGCAATTATTTGGGATAGGAACTGGAACAAAAACTAAGGTGTAGGCATGCAGTGGCAAATGACATCTCAGAAGCTAAACTTCTGTTTCTCCATGCGCTCATTCATCAGTGGCATTACAGTTTAGTGGATTGTCTAATTAGGTGTAATCAGCTGCCAGTTGATCAGCATAGCACTCAGTTCACATTTATTGGAGTACTAATGAATGATCCTTGTCATGCTTACATTGACCATAAGATCATAGTAATTATATGTCATTTCACATGTAGCCTATCTTATGTTTATAAGGCTCCTGCCTGAGATTTTAAATAAATTTAGTCTGCACAAGCCTGCGAATATCTACCTTGGGCTGTGGTTGAAGTACACCAGATGTGCTATACTTACTGCTAGCACAAAAACTGAGCACAAAAATGTAAAGCAAAGCTAATTTTTTTTTTTTAATTTAGTAAAAATCTCCAAAAAGTCAACTATCTGAATTCAGAATTTCTGAAAAAAAATTTAACTGCCACTTGTGGGGGTTCAGTCTCACATTTCTAACTCTCTGGTGCAATAATTTAGTTGCAATTCTTCCATTTCTTTATAGCTGACTCCCTAAAAATTGAGAATGGGAAGTGGAAGGACGCGTTCTTTTACATGAGCATTTTCATGGTGCCAGATTGCATGTTGGCATTCTAAGGAAAAGTGATAATATAAATTCCTTGTAGCACAGTTATATTAGCTGCAGTGAAGAGGGTAAAGCATCAGAGGCAAACAAGATGGAAGAGGGGAATGTTGTTACAGAAAGTAGTAGTGAGTGACTGTCAGTGTGTGACACATACTGCCTTTGGCCTGTGGGTTTTAGTTTTGTTTGGCAATACTCTGTGGTATTATTGGCATCAGTTAGCATCGTTTATCTCAGTGGGAGATGCTTTTGAGGTAAGCCAAAGCTGCAATACAGCTACTATGTCAGGACTAGCAGCTGTGTCCTGAGATCATCTCTGCAGCTCAGCTGTTCAGAAAAATATTTTAATATCCCTGAAGGTTTGAATCTTTCTGTTTGTTAACAGGTAAGATATTTTCCTTGTGAGTGAGGCAAGAACACAGGATGTGTTGCTATTGTTTTCTGTACAGATTGCATTGACTTTTTTCTTAACTTGGACGACAGCCTAAATCATCATCAGAACCCTGATGGTTATCTATGTGAATAAAGGGTTTATAAGCACATCAATTTAGAAAGCAGTGAGTGTCTTTGAGATTTATATGTGGCACCTTTCCAATTGTCATACATCTCTAAGGAGCCATGCATTTGGCAATTCTGTTCCCACAGGCTGCATTTAGACAGTGGCAGTTAGACCATATTGCATAACTGCATCCCAATATGCACCCAAGCTTCCCCTTTGATGAAAGAGAATGATGAAGGAGAATAGGAGAATATATATATATACATGTATACATATATATATACTGGGTAGGGTTTATGTCTTCATATCACATCTCACAATCTAGTTTCCCAAGGACAAGAATATCAGGAAATATAGCATATCAGGAAAAAGAGTTACTGGCTTAACAGTCTGAATAACATTCTGGCACCTTCAGTGTCTCCAGGAAATGTATGATTCTAGAACTTTCTGAAAAATCACCACAGATCTTCTTTGCAAACATTTTTCTGTAAGTCCTCATGAAGAAAGTGGGTGTGGATATAGAAGAGGATGTTAAAAATTGCAGGTCAGATCACAGCTGCTACTGTGACTTAGAAGAGCTTTAGAGTCTTCCCTGAACTTCACTAGGTCTGCTTCCCTTTCTGGAATGGTTCAGAATAGGCTGATACACAAAGACTTTATCTTTGGCCTACTTTCATGGGAATTTGGTATTGCATATTGAGACTAAACTGCACAGAAACTCATGCTGTCTTTCATATGCTAGAGACCCATGTTCCCTGACCCTCATATTCTTCCAGAAGGAGACTCGAAATCCATGTGTTGGACTGTCCTCTGTTACCTTCTGTCATTTCAGATGCCACCAAAGAAAAAAAAGAAGGAAATGTGGTACTCAGCATTTTTCAGCTGTCACAAATATTTGTCTAACCACTATCACGGTAGCTTGGTGGTGGAAGATAACATCTTTATCCTGTTGTTGTATCATCTTTAGAACCTTTGTTCTTAAAAATCTCAGATGGTCTTCTCCTCCTCCTCTTTATTTTCCAAACATAATCTGTTAACAAAGTGAAAAGAAGAAGAGAAAAAACATCTAGGAGAAGAATAGAGAGGAAGCTGACTGCTTCAAAACAGTTTAAAATAAGAGTGTAAATACTGCAGATTGTATTCTTCATTACTGGTTTCCCAAAACGAGCTTTTTAAAAAGTCTCTTTATTTTCTTCAAAGCAAATTTTCATGGCCTCCTCTGTTTTTGTTTAAAAAGATAACTTTTCCTCATGACTTCTCTGTTTTTTACTGTCACAACCTGGTACAAGGATTCTTGTACTTCTCCCTAGAGAAGTACAAGAAAATTGAAATTGATTTTCATCACAGCAGTCAACAGTATTCTTAGTAGGATGGGTTTGCAAGATGACTGCCTAAAATTGTAAATGAACAGCATAAACCTCATGAAGCCTATACTTCAGCTCTTGAAATTCTTAATTACGGGGGTTCCATCTAATTTAAATAGCAGTAAGACTGAATAATTTTGCAGGAATATTTTGCAACTAAGCTGAACTACTGGGTCCTATATGGGCATTGAGCAGCTATAGTTTCCCAACTGAGTGGTACCATTCTGAAGTATTGCCAGAAATGTTCAGTGTATTTTCTTAGGAAATAACAGCAGGATCATAAATTAGTTTGCATATTAAGGAGTAAATTGGGGAGCACTATTTCTAGAGATGATTAAACATTAATAAACCCTTTGATGCCTTTTCCTGGTCTTAAAATCAAGAGTCAAGCACAATTAGAAGGGAAAAAGGGATTTTACCTTGGTATTTATTTTAAGGATCCTTAGGTGCATCACGTCCAGGTCGAATGCACCAAAATGCACACTGCAATGCACACCCCCAAAAGATCAGGTATAACATTATAGGTCTTACTAATTAGCATATCTATCAAAAATTCCCCAATGAGAGGCTCGAGTGAGCCCCCCTCTCCGAGGAACCTTCCCCTGGATGGTTCTATCTTGGTTTACAGGATGTGTTCTGGAGAGGACCTTGGGGTCTGGGGCACACTGATCCCTAACTATGAAACTTCTAAGATGTTTAGTCTCTTATCTTGACAAACAAGTCCAAGAATGTAGGCAAAAAGCACTAAGAATACAGAAGTTGTAAAAAGGTATAACAGGGGTATAAAAGAAAAGGCAAAAAATCTTCATGGCATCACCTTTGAGAAATTATCATTTGGAGATGCATACTGTGGAGAAAAATTCAGCTTTGACATTTGATTTCAAGCTTCACATACTTTATTGGACTGACGGTATAATCTATTTCCAACCTTGCCAACAATTATTTTGGCTTCTTTGGAAAGTGAAGTATATTGTGATTATAATAATATATGTTAAATATAATTTGATTTCTTTTCAAGTAATGGCATGGTACCTTACTTCTAATTACATTACCAGGTAATTAGGAGAATAGAAAACTAAATTATGGAAGCCAACATGAGACATTCTTAGCATGAGGATTTTAATATTGATTACATTATAGCATGTTTGATAAAACTACATGTTCAAACAGCACTTGTAGACAGAAATACATAAAGGTCTTCTGCCTTGAATAATATTTTGCACATGTTACTCTGAGAGTGTTGTTAAGAGATAACAGAAAAAAATTTTCTGGCTTTATGTTTTGTACTGTCTTGTGGCTAGTAAACTGGTAACAACAAATGAGAAGGCTGTGGTACTCAACAACTTTTATGCCTCTGTCTTCAGTGGCAACCTCTCTTCCCACACCTCTTGAGTGGATGGACAGCAGGATGGGGAAGGGGAGCAAAGTTCTTCTCAGTGTATGGAAAGATGAGGTTCATGGCCTGAGGACATTGCACATACAGTAGTCTGTGGGGCTTTATGAGATGAATCCCAGAGTTCTGAGGAAACTGGCTGATGTTGTTGCCAAGCCACTCTTCATGATATGTCATGTGATGACATTTGAAATGTCATGGCAGTCAGGTAGCATCCCAGGTGACTGGAATAGGAATAACATTGTACCCATCTTTAAAAAGTAGAAAGGAGGAGCCTGGGAACATCTGACCTGTCAGCCTCACCTCTGTGCCTGGGAAGATCATGGAATAGATCCTGCTGGAAGCTGTACTAAGGCACTAGCTGTACTAAGGGATATGATTTGGGACAGCCAGCATGGCTTTACCAAGGGCAAGTCCTGCCTGACCAACCTAGAGTCAGACAGGACCACTAGTGACTTTCTGTTTTGTAGTGACTGCATCAGTGGACATGAGAAAGCCTACGGATGTCATTTATCTGGAATGTTAGGTGAATAAGAAAATAGTTGGAAGGTCACATCCAGAGGCCAACAGTTCAGAGTCCTGATGGACACCAGTGACAAGTGGTGACCCTCAGGGGTCTGTGTTGGAACCAGCATTATTTAATATCTTCATTAATGAGGTTCACAAGGCCAGATGCAAGGTGTTGTACCTGGGATTGGGCAACCCCTGATATCAGCACAGGCTGGGGATGAAGAGATCGAGAGCAGCCCTGGAGCAGTGCTGGTTGACAAGAAGCTGGACATGACCCAGCCACGTGCATTCACAGCCCAGAGAGCCAAATGTGCCCTGGGCTGCATCCAAAGCAGCGTGGGCAGCAGGGGAGGGAGGGGATTCTGCCCCTCTGCTCTGCTCTGGTGAGACCCCACCTGGAACACTGCATCCTGATCTGGGGCCCTCAGTCCTCAGCACAGGGAGGACATGGACCTGTTGGAGCAAGTCCACAGGAGGCCATCAAGATAATCAAAGGGATGGAGCACTTCTCCTATGAGGAAAGACTAAGACAACTGGGATTTTTCAGCCTAGAGAAGACAAGGCTCCCAGTTTACCCAATTGTGGCCTTCAGTATTTGAAGAGAGCTTCCAAGAAAGATGAACTTTTTACAAGGGTATGTAGTGATAGCACAAAGGGGAACAAATTCAAACTGAAAGAGGGCAGGTTTAGATTAGGTATTAGGAAGAAATTCCTTAGTGTGATGGTGGTGAGGCACTGGAAGAGCTTGCCCAGAAAGGTTGTGGATGCCTCATCCCTGGGAGTATTCAAGGCCAGCCTGGATGGGATTCTGCGCAAATTGTCTAATGAAAGGTGTCCCTGCCCATGGCAAGAAGAATTGGAGCTACATGGTCTTTAAAGGTCCCTTCCAACCCAATTTTATGACCCTACGATAACCCTTGTCTACAAGGAAAGGTAGAAATTAGAATATGTAAGTGGCAATGTATATTGGGTCTGGCTGAGCTGGAGTTCTTTTTCACATAGCAGCCCTCACAGTGCTGTGCTCTGCATTGGTAGCTGGAAAGGTGTTGATAACACACCAGTATTTTGGGTAATGCTGAGCAGCACTGTTTCTATCATCCTGTGTTACATCAGTAGGCTAGGGGAGGGCAAGATCATGGGAGGTGACAAAAACATGTCAGCTGACCCAATTTGACTAAAGGGATGGATGTTCCATACCATATGGCATCAACTCAGATACAAAAACCAGGAATAGGAGGAGAAAGGGAGGCATTTATTATTTACAGTGTGTGCCTTACACAGCAACCACTGTGTGTGTTGAAGCCCTGCTTCCTGGGAAGTGGCCAGATGTTGCTTGCTGATGGGAAGTACAGAACAAAATAATTTTTTTTTTTGTGCATGCACAACTGACTGCTTTTGCCTTAGTAAACTGTCTTATCTCTACTTACAAGTTGTTTTCCATCTAATTTTCTATTCCCTGTCCAGCTCAGGAGTGATAGAGGGGCCTGGTGGACACCTGTCAACCAGCCAATGTCAACTCACCACACAATGTTGCGTTATGCTACATGCTACACTATGTTTTGGTTAAGCTATGTAATTTTTACCAACTTTTTCATCCAGACATTTAACATTTACATTCACATTTACATATAGATAGTGCCATAGTTTAACCCCAGCCAACAGATGAGTACCCCACAGCCACTCAAACCACTCTGTCGGATGGGGGAAAAACTCAGAATGGTAAAAGTGAGACAACACATAGTTTGAGATAAAGGCAGTTTAATATATAACGCAAAAGCTGCACAGACCAGAACAAGGAATTCATTTGCCACTTCTCATCTGCAGGCAGGTGTTTAGGTGTCCAGGAAAGCAGGGCTTCATCACACACAGCAGTTACTTGGGAAGACACACGTTATCACTTTGAAGACACACGTTATCACTCCTTCCTTCTCCTTCCAGCTTTATATGTGGAGTATAACACCGTATGCTGTGGAATACCGCTTGGGTCAGCTGTGGCCAGCTGTGTCCCCTCCCAGATCCTTGTGCACCCTCAGCCTCCTCGCTGGTGGGGTGGGTGAGGAGCAGCAAAGACCTTGGCTCTGTGTAAGCCCTGCTCAGCAGTAACAAAAACATCCCTGTGTTATCAGTCCTGTTTCCGGCACAAATTCAAAACACAGACCCATACTAGAATGAAGAAAATTAACTCTATCCCAGCCAAAACCACCATGGATAGCTATTGATTTCTTGCCACTGTGGAAGTGGGACAAAATTACAGATATTCGGCTTGTCTTACAATGTGGCTGGTAAATGCCATGCAGACCTGGTGTGCCCAGTTAGTGGTTTCTTACAGCGCAGCAAACCCAGAGAAGGTGTTCTTCTCCTGTTATCTTCATAGTGCCTGGTGCTCTCTGCGTCTAACAGAGTCCAGCCCAAAAATATTTTATTGGATCAGACATTGACTTGAAACATGAAAATTTCCGGGCAGGTTTCTGTGTTTTATCTCATACACCAGATGCGTAAGATAGCTCTGGGTGCCTCAGCATGCTCAGGTGGCACATGGTTTCTGGCACACCAGGGGCTATGCTCACTGACAGCTACTGGTTTTTTTCATTGCCTAACAAGAACATGATTAATTCAGGCAATGCATTTATTACTGGCAAGTTGAGGAGGAGTAAAATCCTGCTGTATTCATCAGCATATGTTTTGTTGGAAATCTGAAAATGACTGCATATAATTAATAGTGATTAGAGACAGTGATGGCTATTATGTATTGCCCTGCCATAGGTGTCATTCCCTTGTTGTTCTAGACTCAAACAGTGAACTCTTTAGGAACCAGAGTGTGAGGTTTCTCCAACTAATTTTTCAGTAATTGCTATATTTTTGGAGTAAAAAAGAGAATAAGCATAGATGAAAACTTAAAATGAGTACTTTGCCCTCCTTGTGAAGGCCGCTAAAAGCAGCATGTCTGTTCTTGTGCTGGTACTGAAATTGCTGTCATCAATCTCGCTCTTCATTAGAGCATCATCATGCTGGACTTTTTGCTGCCTTGGTGAATGATAGCTGTTAGAATGAGCCAGAAAAGTGTGCATGTGAGCACTGCTCAGCCATTGCACAGGTGGTATCTTCCACTTCCCAAGAGACTGGAGTGGGTAGGGTAAAGCACAGGTAACTGGCTGTGGAGAAGATCTCTGTGAATATAGCCAGTGAAACAACAGCATGGCTGCAAGGTCCATCTTGGACCCCTGGGAATGAGCCAGTTTTGGTGCCGTATTTTTATGTTTTTGTGGTTTTCCCCCTAAATAAACTGGTACCAGGTAGCTGGAAAGGGTTATTTAACAAAGTTTTGTACCTTTCTATCATTTTTTCATGACATAGTGCACAGTCTGAGAGAAAAATTTCAGGTTCTGTCGGGGGGAGAAAATCTTTCTTAATACAAGAACTATACCTCATTGGAAGTGAGCAAGATTTGTAATGAGATCAGTAGGGAAGCAGATACAGTATCAAGAAGAGAAAATAATTTTTCCTGTGTGTCATATCTAGTGAGGCAGAATTTTACAAAATGTGTCTTAACTTATACCATCAGGGTAGCAAAAAACTGTTATGTCTTCTCCAAACTTTAAACATACTCTGAATTGCTGAAATACGAAAAAAAACCAAAAAGCATAGGGTAAGTTCTTTTACAAATTGATATTCAGAATCAAACAACAGTTAAATAAGCTCAATCAAAATACTTAGATTCAATTTTGACCCGTAAAGAGATTTTAAACTGTTTCAAAATATTAACTAAAATTAGTTAACTAAAGAACACATGGCGTAAAACACAATTTTTTCTCTAGAAAGTAGCAAAACAGCCTTCCACTTAGAAAAGCTTTGACCTTCAGCTTCCCCAACCAAGCTACTAAAACAAAAAATACCTCCCGTCAGACTCCTGGTGTCTTTTTAAGGACATGGGTTTGTATTACTCACTTTTCATGTTATCTAGCCCCAGTAAAGGGCAAAATCACTTCTCAGAGTAGAATGGCACTGGCCACAGGGAAGAAATGGGGAGCAGGCATTAACTTCGTATGAGTGTGCATTCATGCTTCAAAGCAGAATGAGGAACAGTTGACCCATGCTAGAATTCAGTTCATTAGGATTGTTTCGGGTAATTGATTGATTACATAATTGCATGGGACAAGTTTTATATGTTCCTAAAGCTAAATTTGATGAGAAATGGTACTGTCAGTCAGAAAAGAAAAGCTTTGTCTGCGGCAGTACTTAATCATAGCTCAGAACAGGGGCAACTATTGTCTGTGTATTTATTAAGTAAAATGAAGATGAGGAAGAAGAAGGTTTTAAAATTAGGAAATCTGTTGAGTTCTATGAAACAAACCTTTAAGTACAAGAAAGAGGGGAGAAGCAAAAGGACAATTGAAAACTGAAAATAAGATGACCAATTTTCATCTGTTTGTACTATTTGACTGCATACAGACAATCTTCTTCAATGTGAAAGGGGATTCTTTAAAAAGCAATTTATTTAATTTGGGTTTCTACAAAGATACATCTGTGGATTACTGGTTGTTTACAGAGCAGTTCACTTTTACCACCCGGCATAGCCTTTGAACCATCAAGAAGATTGACAGTCCTGCCCAGCTTGGTGTCATCTGCAAACTGACTGAGGCTGCGCTCAATCCCCTCATAGAGCTTGTTGATAAAGACATTAAACAGAACCGACGCATTAGTGTGCATTGGAGGGGGGAAACCTACTATGTTTATGTTAATGATAATTAAAAAGCAATCTGTCATTTAATCTTGCTAGCACTGATTTATAAGAGATCTTCCTGTGTGCTTGAGCACACATATGTCAAGGTTTTTCTTAATAATGAAGACAGTTCTTTACAGCATTCAGTATCACAAATAATCACAAACTCTAAAATAATAGCAAGGAAACAACGACCTTGGAAAAAATCTGTTTTTCTGAGATGCACCTCCTTAATATGTCTGCTACTGTTCAAAATGACACTAAATCATGGCCAGAGCAACAAACGCTGTATCAAACATGCAGCCTCAACAGCAGGACTGCAGTTTGTGTAGCTAGATGATGGCCTGTGTGTGAGATGCTGGCAGGGAATGGCACAGGTTATGCGATGGTTTTTACGCAGCTGCATTGAGGATGCTCCTCTCAGTAAACTTTTAACCCTTCCTCAGGCTCTGCTTTTTCTGGCATACTGAATGCTGTGTGCTGTTATTCATATCTCCAAAATAGTAGGGAAATGCCTACCAGGGAGGGAGATCTGTGCTGTGACAATTCTCATAAAAACGTGCAGAGACGGGAGCCTGAGTACATGTACGCATTTGTACGCAAAATGAGCAAATTCATTTTACTTCGATTGTCAACGTGAGACCTAGACCAAGAATGTGTGTGAAAGCCTGTGAAGTGCACATTATAAGTGGCTGATTACAAGATATTTCACTGGAAATATTTATGCAACTACAATTGAGTAGTCATGCCTAATATTTTATACACTCTGTATTGAATTATGCATCAACTATACGTCTGCCAAAGCTAATATATTCAGAATTGTAAAGGCTAGTGAATCATCTGGAACTATCAATGCATATGTACCCCTGTTATGGTGGAGAGACAAGGGAGATACCAGGTGACACTGGTGTGTAAGAAGTTAGAGAACTAGTACCTAGCTTCAGTTCTCAAAGGAAAAAAAGTGTCCTTTTTCAGGAAACGTTCTGGACATGGTTTTGAGAGTGAAACCACTTGAGAGAACCTCAAGGACACCTCTATTTGAAACGGCTTAATAAAAATTCACTTTGCATTATGGTAAGGCCAAGAAGATCTTCCTGAATTTCTAGATCAGTGATAAGTGTCAGTCAAATACACAAAATTATTTGCATTTATTGGTGTGTAATGTTACTGTTGTACAAGTTGGTTTAGTCGAGCAGTAGTTGAATTCAAAGCTTGATCTTCAACCAGTTTTACCTATCATGAAACTCTGCAGCTCTAGTAAAGGTCAAGACTCTTTACAGAAGTTCTGAGAAATCATGTTTCTTTCTAATAGAGCGGCATTTTAGGGCAGCATATAAGCATTTTGTGTCTGTAAGCATCTTTTCACTCTTGGGATATAGGTTTTACTGATATCACTTCAAATGGTGACGATCTTGTATCATTTAGAAAAGAAAATGGCAAAGTGAAATTAGGAAGATGTTTTCCTGTGCCATGCAACAGTTAGATAGAGCACCTTCATATTGCATTCAGAATACTTGCCTGCAATGCTCAAATAAGAAGTCCCTCTCCTCTAGGGACAGGGAAGATGAAATTGTTACTGCATTGCCTACTAAGGTTTATAGTATAAATATTTGTGTACATGCAGAGACATATATGTGTAATGTATGTATAACTTGCTCTCTTTCCTTCAACAAAAAGCTTAAATGTAGCTGGGCTAAAATATAAACTAAATTATTGCATACCCCATATGAATAATATTTTGATAAAAAACAACTTTTGATTAAAGTTTGGCTTGACTATTCATTTATCGTAGGGAAAGCAGTCACACAGTTTGCAGTGCTACATAGTGGGGGCTCTGTGGTGTTAAATAGTTTTTTTGTGGACGTGAATATTTGAGGGTGAGGAAGTTGAGCTCCTGCACAGATTAGGTTCTGAACAGCCTTTCAGCATCAAGCCATGAACACACGCATGTGCACATCCACATAGACAGATCAAATAGCCTCAGCAGGTGGGTTGCAAACCTCTTGTTCTGTATCTTTTAGTGAAAAACATTGATGCTGTAGAGATACCAACCTCAAACCAGAAAGTAATAATGTAAAAATAGCTGGAAAAAGCTTGTAAACTGGATCTTCTGAAGTGGAACCATATGCAGGTCACACTGCATAGACACAAAGGATTATTTTGTTTTCTGTTAGAGAGGATGATGGATTTCTTTGTCTGTCTCCTGTCGGGTTTTTTTAAAGCCTCAATTGCAGAATTAATTGATATGATCTTTTGTCTATAATTGATGGGTTTCCTAGCTCAGCACCTTGGAAGACCATGCTGCTGATTTAGAAGCTTAATTCAAAATGTTTGATTTTAAATGGTGGTGCTGTGAACTTCAGCCTGAAGTTAACAGAGAAAAGGTGGTATTGTCCCACCTTTCTAATCTTTCATTTGTGACCCCCAAGTATGTTAAAGGCATGAAAACAAATAATCTCAGAAAAACTGAATAACCAAGAAATTTGTGGCATCCTGTGGAAAATATGGGCACAATGCCTTGTTCATTCAAGTGCATTTTTTCTGAGATTTAATAATGACTAGAGTATTTCTAAGCCTAATGTGAAATATTACTGAAGAATAATTACTTTTTCTTGCTCAAATGCACAGCCATTTAAAATAGTTATTATAGTTTGGGAATGTGTTTATTACAGAGAATTTGCTGATGAAAAAAAATAATTACTTGGCTCTGTGATGTTTTCAATTCAAGAAAAGCAGTAACAGCCTACTGTTGGGTTTATTGTACTTTTCATTAAAGCAGCTGGTATTGGCCATTCTCAGAGTAAGGATATGAACCATTGTTCTGATGCAATAATTACTGCTTTCATATGCAACCATCTGGTTTTACCTCTGTTCTCAGTATTTTTAACATTGGGAAGAAATAGTGAATATTCATAAAAGCTGAGTTTTATGTAAATTTTTATGTAATTTTCAAATAATTAAATTTATTTGCTTTGTTTCAGTTAATTTAAGACAGGAGACTAAACTTAACTTTTAGCCTTGTTTCCAACAAAAAATTAAGAATTTTTAAGGACAGGTTCTGAGTACGATTGGATGGTCTAGCAGAAACATAGTGCAATTTGTGGCATTTTGGTGGGTTGGGATATTTTTGTTTGCTTGCTTTCAGTTTTGGTTTTGTTTTACTTTGAACTGAAACACTATGTAAAGATTTTACATTAGCAGCACACTTGGTAGAGTCTCCAGTGCTTTACATCAAATAGTCATGGAGTGCTTTTTCACAGTGTCACCAGAAATAAGAACACAGTTGAGTCAGGTGACTGGGTGTCCTCTTTAAAATGGATTTAGATCTGTCTTAGATCAAAGCATATAAAAATGTAGCTTCTCTATTCACAAGTTCATAGAGTGGTACCAAACTTTTGATTACAAGATTCTGATAAGAATTAAATTCCTAATGCAAATGCAGCCCTTAATCCCACAGGCTTGGAAGGATAAGGAATATATCAAGGCTATTTGCTTTTTCCTGTGCTAGCCAGAAATCTCTAAAATGGCTGTAGTTAAAGTACTGCTGATGACTAGCCCAATTACTTTCAAAAGGATTTTGCTTCTTTACAGATTAACATTTTAAGACAACCCTGGTTATCAAATGAGCTCCTCTTCCTTGTCTTACAGTGTTTTTCTCCTTCCCAGATACATCAGGAAACATTTCATAGTTTCAAGGGCATTCCTGGCAGAAAGTACATAATAATATTAATTGCAAAACTCTCCAGGTACTTGTCATAGTCCTGAAGAGATCAGCCTGCACAGGCATTGTATATTCAGATAAAGCTCTGCAAGCAGCAGGATGCTTGGATTTATTACTGCTGCCAGAAAGCAGGAACAGTTTGCTTGTAGCCATTTGTCAATAGTGCTGTGCAGTATCGGAAACTGCTGGCAAATTTATTTTGTATTTTTTACCTCTATATAAGGTTTTTGGGCATGTCCTAGTGGCACTTGGTAAAGTATCATGATAGTTGAAAGACAGAATCAGTCTGCTAAGCATTAAGATGGCAAAAAAATATTAGGACCTAAAACAAATCAATGTTGATAGATCAAACGTGTGGGAGTTTTATGCTGAAAGCTGTATTCCAGTGTGAAAGTTAGAGTTTTGCATACATCCAAAATGTATGGATATCTTCTGCAATCCTGGTTGTTATTGAAGTAACTGAATAGTCCTCTCCAAATTGTAATTCAGACACAGAGTTTTACTGAAGATGAGAGGATCTTTAGAGAATAAATTTAACCAAATTTTCAAACAAGGAAAGCTGAGTCATGCTGATCTATAGATGTTTACTGTTCTAAAAATATTCACCCTGAAAGCTGAGGCTGTCTTGTCCTCTTGGTGGGTGAAGATAAAGTGCAGCTAATGGAAAACTGGGATGGAACACTCCCAAAGGTGCTGCTTCTTGATGGTACCTGAAGCTCTTGAAGCTTGTCCAGGAGCCTGGGCAGATATGGCTGGACAATTGGAGCTGAAGGATACTGGAACTGTTAGGTTGCTGAGTTCCATAAGTCTGAAAATCTTATAAGGAACTCTACTGAAGTTATCTTTCATATTTGAAAATATGCTGTATTTCTTACATTGTTTTGTGCAATATTAACTTTATCTGATTAAGTTTTATTTGAAATACTAAATCTGGTATATTTGGTGTACCCTTGAGAAAAAGAGAATCAGTCTACAAATACTTTTCTAAGTTGTGTGAGAATTTTCAGAGTTCACGGTAAACTTTAGTGGTATATTAATGATTTTAAAACAAATATCATTTTTTATTGTTTTCTGATTTTTCTGGATTACTCCAGATGACTGGTAATTGATACTCTTATTACTATATTCTCACCTTTTTTCCTTGGCTCTCCTACAACTGGTGTTTAACTATCTAGTCACTTGTCATTTGCGTGTTCCTAAAAACTAAACTAGGAGTTTTAGTCTCAGTGAAAAAAAATCCTATGAAAATCCCAATTTATTTTCTTCCCTATCCAACCTATTTCTTTTCTTAGTACTGATAAAGCAACCTTCACTTTGTTTCAGATTGGCTTCAGCAGTCACAGGACAAATTTTTCTCCAATATATGAAGAACATATAGTAGTTTCCAAGTTTCTTCTAATCAAATTGTTAGTGATGATGAAATCAAGAGAATGTGAAATGGCAAGCCTGCTTTCATAGACAGAAGGTTATTTAGGAAGGGGCTTATTTTGAAAGCAGGCACATACAAGAAGTTTATTCAAGAACTAAAAAAAGAGAAAAACAGAGATCATTCAAGGCACTGTTAAAATCTGTCTTGTGCTCTTTTTGACCAACATGCAGAAATTAAAATTTAGATAAAATAATAATAAAAAATATTTGCACTAATCTTTCAAAATAAGCATTGAAAATTGTGTGTATTCTTCAAAACAAAACCCCTGTCTTTTATGTGATCCTGTGATATGGGTGTCTCAGTATAGTTACTTGGATAGTAGTTATCATGAGGAAACACCACATGATTTTCTGAATAAATGTTGCAAGTAATTGACAGTGTCATTTTTATCGCAGGATACAGCTATTGCTGGTCTTCTGGAAAATGACAGTAATATGATAATTCAGGCTGATATTTGCTTGTAGTGTGTGCACAGATTTAGTGGCTGTACTGAATTGCTGTGTCACAAGGAGGCTTAAGACCTCATTAAGAACCTTTGTTTTATGCAATACTTGGGGGGCAGTCCATCAAAATCCAGAAAAATAAATCAGCAATAAATATATGTAGGAAAAGTGTCAGCAAGAAATAGTTGGTTTTTTCACACCTTTTTCACAGACACGGGAATGGGAGCTTGATCTGTTGGTCCCTTGCTGTCTATACTGGTCTGTACACATTTTTTTCCATAGGATTTTTTTTCCTAGAACAAATATTTCTGTATTTTATGATTTAAAGAATATATATTTTTTGATGGTATTCTGAAGTCTTTGCAGAGACTCTGTATCAACATTTTTTGCCTGCCTAAAGAGGTGAAAATTAGAATAGCAACATGATGCAGCAGCAAGAGCAAATGCAATAAAATCTCTAAAGAGCTTACAACATTGTGCACATTCATTTTATAAAAAATTAAAACATCCTATAAAAATGAAACCCTTCACCATATCATAGATGACTTATTGATAATGTCTGCATTAAAATTAGATTCGTTTTCACCCAAATACTCCTGGAATAGGAAGGATTTTAGGTTACAGATTAAGAAAAAAAAAATATAAAAAATTGCTGTCCAGTACATTGGACATATTTTTCCATTATCAGTTGTTTTCAATCCTTTTATATGGCACAGCGTATGGTACTATGAGATCAGAATATAAGTAGCCATCACCTTCTAGTCAGGATGAAAATATCAAAATGGAATATTCAGAATTTTATTCTTTTTGCAGGCCTTTTTTTCTGATATTTGGGAAGGAAAATAAAAGAATCTTTTCCAAACTATGATGTGATATTTCTTCTTACTAGATAAGTAAAATATTTAGAAATATTAATGAACATTGTGCATGTCATATTCAGTGTTGCTTGAGAAATAAAGTTCCTGTGGCTAGCAATTAAGCTTTCTGTGCTGGATTGCAAAAAGAAGTAGGTGAGGAGGTAAGGAGAAATAACATAATGAAATGTCTGGCAGGACCTTTTTCAGGACCCTATAAATTGATACAATTTCTTCTAATTTTGATAAATGTTTCTGAATGAACTAGTAACTAATTTAGTATAGTCATAAAAACAAAATTATTATCTGTGAACCATTTGAAAGCACACCATGTTTAAATTAAAGGGAAAGAGAAACTGTAATTTCTGTATAGGGTTAAAGGCTGCATGCATGCATGTTTTATGTATTTACTGTTTACTTTTTTTATGTGCAATTAGTGTGTCAGCACATACTGGACTGGTAATGGAAGGACAAAGTGGGTCTTTTACTCAGGCCAGGGATCATGTGATCAAACTTCTGGCTAAAGCCAGGTAATCAAGATGAGGGCATATCCTCATCACACAAACATTCTGTGGTTTAGTGACAGAGGTTGCTGTTTAGTGAACAGAATATTTGTACCTATTTGTAGTACAGGATATTGGGATTTATCACAGAATCTTTCACAGCTGATCTGTGAACCTTTGTACACATTACAGAAACACACCTAGTCTATTGTACAAGGTAAACTCTGGTGTAGTTACATATCCTGTAGATATTACTGTACTATTTACAGATCTCTTTAAAATAAAAGCTGCCTTACCCTAGGAAAAGAAAATCAAATAGTTCCAGCAACTCTTGTGAGGATTTCTGATTTCAGTCAGAAGTCCCTGAAGTATATATATATAGATCCCTCTATACCTGACACTGAGGAGAAAGAATTTTCTTTCCAAGATTCATAAATGTAAATTGTTGCAGCAGCAACACTTTTGTCATTTAACCATAGTGGAGTTTCAGCCATCTCAGTTAGCCAGGTCACAGGACTATGATCTGCCACATGAATGGAGCATCTGTGAAAGCAGTATTATAAAGGTCCCTAGAGAGCACCCCTTGTACAACATGTCAACATTATGGCTGCACATTCATGATCTCTACGTAGCAATGCTTTTTGTACGGTACTGGAATTTCTTCTTACTGACATCTTCAGTCAATAGAGAATCCAGCATTGCATTCCTTGGTTTTCATAAACAGCAGATAATTAAATACTAATCTACAGGCAGAATCCAACACACTGTCAATAGGGGGGTTAATTGCTATTTGTTGCTGTGTGAAGCTGAAAAGTAAAGAATTATGCTTAATGACCACTGTGACTTTTTACTGGTTCTGCAAGTACATATATTTATTTTTTTTTCATTGCCTGTACAATTCAAAAGTGTTTGTAGAGACCTTAGTACAAATAGGCCTACGTAAATGAAAACAACAGTCAGGTGGGAGCAGCCTACAATATTATTAACAAAAACACTGTATGACTTAAGTAAATTATTTTACAAGATACTAATGGGTTTTGCTGAGTTTCAACACAAACATGGTGGATCGGATAAGTGTTTAAAATGCCAGAAAGCATAGATGAACAAAGATTACAGGAATATTTCTTAGGTGCTTCCTTGAAGTATTTTAGATAAGTCAAATCCATCATTTAAAAGAACATCTCTGAAAATGGCATTCATCTGGATACAGAAATATGTGGTGATGCATTTTTAAATCATCATGACCCTGTGGACATGACCAAATTATTTAAAGTGATGTAGAAAAACATCCTGAATGAGAGTGCTAGATGGCATTAAACCCCATTCCCAGTAAAAATAGAGTGGAATACATTTAATTTATCATTGTTTTCTTAAGATGCTAAAAATACATAAAGACATTCATTTTTCTTTTCAAATGTGGGAAAGTGGAAGTGCGTGAAGCCATAGTGCTGCTTTACAGAGTAGTCCAGTTGGAGGAGATTCCAAGGCAAGGAACAAGAGTGACTGGGAGTTGTAGGAAATATTTCTTCTTAGAGAAATTTCTTTCTTTTAGCCTAAACAAAACACAGCTATGTGTTATTCATGACATATTTTTGCCTTGATAAAAATATTCCTTCTTCAGGTGTAAGCGTATTTATTCTATTATTAGAAGAGGTAGCAGAGAGATAATGAAAGAAACTTTTTTTGTACACTGTTGTCACTGGAGATGGGTGTGCATACACTTCTATGTCATACTCTTCTTCCTCCTCTTCCTGGCTAACACAACAGCATTTGTGGTGACCAGCAGTGCCCTGGACTGGGAAAATGGTATTTGGGCTAATATTTGTTTTTCAAGAGAGAGAATTCAGCTTTTGTTTCAACTTTTAAAATGCATAGTTTTTTTTCTTTTTTCTTTTTTCTTTTTTTTTTAAACTAATGCAAGGAGGGAATCTTTCTTTCATTTTGACCAACGGTGCTAAAACAAAAAATAGCCAGGAAGATAGACTACTCCTTGGCCACTCATGTTACACTGCATTCTGCATCATATATCTTTTTAGCTAAGTAATATCGCTCCTCAGATTCTGTATACAGAAACAGTATGCAGACAGTCCATCTAGTCATGAACACAGTAATAAAATCCCCAGTGGAAACTACTCAAAAATCAAAATGTGAGACTAACATTTGTAGTGTTATTTCTGCATTATTTAGTTCTGTAGATGTTCCTTTCAATTCTCTGATTAAAGCCTTGCAACTGGCAGTAGACCTCACAAAGATAGAACTGTAGCCCTACTCGCTAGAAGAAAAGAGCTTCTTTAGACATTTGTAGACTTTCATACCAAACTGAACATACTTTGTCAAAAAATGTCATTTTTGGAGACCTGTCACTAAAAAGCTTAGTTTCTTGTAGTTACTGGAGACAGTGAGAGGTAATCCCAGGAGTATATAATGCCACACAATAGTTTCTGAATTTGGACAATATTCGGGTGCTTCTTTTTCTTCTCTGTTTTGTGCTTAGTAAGCAAAGCTGATAGGATTGTCTTGTAGGACGTGCCTAAAATTTATTGGATCTATTTCTCTATAGCCTTTGTCAAGCTACATAAAGTTTCCAATCCTTTATTTTTGTGTTTTAATACTGGGAATATGCATTTATCTGGCTTTGTATAAGCTCTCCCGAATAATGCTGTTTTATTGGTAACTTGCATTCAGGCACCAAATGGAGTGACTAACATAATTTAGAAATATACGGATGAAAAAGAAAAATGGTGACATTAACTTCAAAATATATTTTGATATTTTGAAAATGTGATATCTGAAGAGAAGATTATTTGGATAAATTATTTATAATCAAATGTAATAAGAATACAACATAAGTTTCAATGAAAATTTGCATTATAATTGGAAGAGGAAAAGGGAGAGGAATAAAGTTTTTTTTAATGTTTTATTCATAGGTAGCATGACAAGACAGATAGTTGAATTCAGTCCCATCATAAGCTGTCATAAACAGAAATGACAGTACCTGGGCAAAATTTTTACCGTAATTTGGATCTCTGACTCTTATTAAGATTGGGGAAGTAGAACAGACATTAAACCTGGAGGTAAACAGTCTCTCTCATAGTCAGAAGCCTAAATAAAGTAAGTATTTCTTTTTATTCAAATATCTCTTTGAGAAACTACGTTTTGTGCTTTGTGTAATTTACACCATTTTCCTCACATAAATTATCAGAATTTAGCAGAAAAATTGTGTACCAGGAATGTCAGTGGGATGTAGTTTTTCTAAGACTTTATGAGAAATAACTGTATTTTTCATACCTCCTCTACAGAGATCAATTTTTTTTTTTAAATTAATGTAACTTAAAAAAAAATCCTTAGTTTTTCAGCCTGTATCATTGGCCATGTGGATTGACTATGGAGATAGCTATGTACTTCCATTGCAGGACATAGATATTTAAAAAATTACTGTATTTGAAACCCTCCTAATACATCTGGTTTACTAATGAGTCTGATTCTTCTCTCTTATATTCTCTCTGTATAATTTTATTGGTCAGGGGTAGCTCTATAATTGGCATAAGCTAAATTACATTGTAATCATTTTTGCTGTGTCTCTCTCCTGTCATTGCTTCAGATGGTGAAGTAACTAGAAGAGAAATGACCAAGCTTGCAGAAAATGTTGAACAGTTCACTTGCATTGAAACAAGTCCCAAGAGATGTTAGCAACCTTTACAGAAAAGATAGTAAAGGGCAAGATGTTGACTGTAGCTCTTAGGTTGGCAGCCTTCTTATCAAGAGCTGCAGTAATGTCTAAGTTTATGCACTCCATTTGCTCTCATTGAAAATGCAGACCAGGCATATCACATACTTAACATTCAGCAAGAGTGGAATCACAGCGTCTTACAAGAAGTTACTCTGTCTTACAAGGAAATGCCTGTTAACAATGTGTTAAGCTGAACTTGAGAGGCGAAAAGGACATCTGAATTATGAAAATCTAGTTTTTCCATAATATTACAATAGTAATACTCATAAGTGAGTCAATCTTTTTCTAGCAAGGCCAAGTTCTTGTCTTTACAAAGCCAAAAACTTCCATATCTGGCTTATATTGACAGCTATATTATAAATTTTTAATTTTTTTTAATACACACTCCATTTTCATCTTGTCCTCTGAGAAGATGGTACAGCTTTTTATAGTAGTTAAGGAATGAAAGCAGCAGTCCCTGTCTCTCTTCACTGTTATGTTTTTCAACTTTAAATTCCTTCTGGGCCAAATATCAAAGAATGAAAGCTCACTAACAAGACCAATCTGGCTGTGATGAGGGAAAACCTTGATTAATAATTAAATGGATATTTTAGGCAGTGTTGTGGCCTAATGTTGTTGTAGATTGTGAGACTTTTTTTCTTAATACAAAATATTGTGATATGAGATAGACTCAATAATTTTGAATTGTGCTGCTTGGAAATTATGGTTATATGGGGTGCTGAATTCATAAACTAAACACTGACATTAGATTTCTTTTTATGTGTGAGATGGTCCACAACTGAAACTCAGATACAGTACAGAGTGTTTGAAGTTTTTTCCTCTCATCTTCCTGAAGTCTCCAAAACTACGTTAAATATTGCAGCTGAACCATTCTTCTAAGGTCTAGTAAATTTAGAGGAAGCCTGGATACTTCATCTTGATTTCTTTATGTTTTTACTTTTCTCTTCTATCATGAAATTGCCATAATCAGTTGTTTGTTTTCCAGAGGCTAATTTTAAAGGTATATTTCCAAAAGAACAATGCTTTGTCCTTTTGTACAATGGTAAACACATCTCCAGAGTCATACCCTGACTTTTAATACCTTTTAAGTATTTTTGCAGAAAAGTGATGGCATGATGATTATACAGCAAAAGGTGCAGATAATATTTCTTGGGTTTTCTATTTCTGTTGCATCTACATTGCCTTAGATAAAGTAATTTGGTGGAATAAAATATGTAAAAAAAGAATAATGAATCTGCAGCCCACAAACAGGCAAAATGATGGATTATTAGAGCTCAAGAAACATCCTTTTTCATTTATCTTTTATATCCTACAAAAGCCTTAGACAAAGTGGGTTTTTTTCATAATTTAGAAGTTTGCTAAACATCTGGGGAACCTTCTGCCCTGGCCAACAAAGTTTTAATCTATTCTCCTAGGGTAACCACAATAAACTAGTAGTATGAAGATCTTCCATTGCTGTTCACACCTAGGTTTTCTCAGGACACCAGCTTTCAAGTATGGAAAATTATTATTCCTGTCACACCAGTTGCACTTAGTTTAATCAGAACTACTGAATTATCAAAAGTAGGAGTCATCTATTCAATTTATTCTACCTTATAATTGCTTCTGTATTGAAGTGTTCATATTTGCATAAAATGCTGAAAGTTTATTATAGTGCTACTTTTTTGTTTTCTCTCTTATGCAAGAAAATGGTAATCACTTCAGTAAGCATTTGTGTCAGTTATATGAAGGTATTTGAGATCATGTTATTATGTGTTCTAGCTTTACAGTGATTTAGATGAAGTAGAATTTCACATTCTCCATTTTCTGTACAGTACAAAGTGCATCAATGATTTAAATAAATTGGGTGACAGTCACTGTAACAGAAAACACACAGGATTCAAAATACTGATGATTAAGTAATTGATGACATTTGTATTTAGTCTTCACCAGTACGGACAGTTCCTAACATGATGATCCTCTGTATTGAATCACACCTCAAGAAGAGATATTAAATATAGCAGCTATATATGAAAAAGATAATGCATTTCTGAAAGTAGCATAAAGGCAATTCTGCTAATTTGTAGTATGTATAGGAAAAATTTGTAGGAAATACAGGGGAAGGTAAGAACATTTTGATTTAAAAATCCATAATGACATGGTTAATACTGCTTAATGGATGTGTCATGACTGTATTCCTGAAAATATTAAAATGTGTATCTGCCATTTATACTTTTATACTTTGTGAAATGCTATTAGATTATGCAAGCTGTATCTGTAGTTTCTTTCTTATAATGTACTAATGGAAATGTTCCCAACCCCTCTTTGGAACATTTCTCTGTACATGAAAACAAAAAAAAACTTTCTTTCAAATTTTTAAGAGAAAGTTTCTCTTTGGAATACAGTATATGGCTAAACAGTCAGAAATATGTTTTTTACTATTTGATATTTCAGAACTAGTGTAGAAAGCCATAATTTTCCTGTGCTAAACCATCTAGTAGGGTTCTGACATGAGCCCTTCTCAAGATCAATATTTTTGGTATCAAACTGCAAATTATTCATTTGTGCCTCCCTAATAGGTCCTGCATTTTATTTCAAGACAGAATTTTATTTTAATCCTGCAACTTTTGACAATATGTTGTGATCTCTAGTTAGGGCTGCTCTAAAAGCCACCCTAAGTAGATTTGACAGTACTAGTTGCTCACATATGGAAAAAGTAGAATGTCTTCAAAGCTGTCTAAACCTCTGTTACTTGAACAGAACAGTCAAAAATCTTATATGAAAAGTCATTGTCAAGTGTTTTTGGTGTCAGCCTTGAGGTCCTATATCAACAAACTGATTTGAAAAGTGCCTTGGTGTCTCTCTTCCATTAATTCACAGTTATATGGAAAATAAATATATCCTTTGGGTAGTCATGTTGAAGATTACTATTTTGATTAGGATAGGATAGGATAGGATAGGATAGGATAGGATAGGATAGGATAGGATAGGATAGGGCAGGGTAGGAGTGGAGTGGAGTGGAACAGAACAGAACAGAACAGAACAGAATAGGACAGAATAGTTCAGCTGGAAGGGACCTACAGTGATCATCCAGTCCAGCTCCAGTCAAACACTGAGAACAGAGATCTGCCAAAACCTTGTCCTTACAGAACTGGTTCAGAACCTGGGTTGCTACTAGAAAAGGCAATAACATTTATCTGGCTACAAGGCCACAATCCAGATTTTGATAGACAATGATGCCCTAGATTTTGCTAGGCTGCAAAACATGCTTTTTCACTGTTGAATCCAGTAAGGCTGTTGCAAACCTTTCCATGTAGTTAAACTCCTGATTAGGGCTAACTCTTGGTGTTCTTGGAGGTCTGTGCTCTTTCCTGTGTAATTTAGTGACACTACATCTATAGAGGTCTCAGAAGAACTCACACAACCATTGTTTACCTGTTCTCTTCTTCCATGCTCATCCACTTCTGAGACGAAAAATAATGGAGCCACTTTAATAATTTCTGTTAATACTCTGGATTTCCTATCTATGAACCAAGGAACGGTAGTAGCCTGCTTTGGTTATGACAAGTTCATTTAAAAGCCCAGCTAAGGCTGTAGAATGGAGAGATTTACAAGTTCTTCAGGAACCAGTGAGAGTTACAGATACTTTCTTCTGGGTACAGACTGTTAATGGTATCAAACTGATAATGTGGTTCAAACTCTAAAATTAATCACATACTTTTCTGATTTCTGTTAGTGCAGGTATCTACCTTCTCTTCTTTCCTTGTGTCACATGCATATGTCTTGACAGGTTTATTTCTAAAGTAGGGTGAAAGAGTAAGCTCCATGATTTTCAGCTCAGAAAACACTAAATATAAAATAAAAGGAGAATAAGCTCCTTTGTGTGTATCAGTTCTGCCTATTTTCCCTCTGAGATACAAACTGAGCAATCTGCAGCCCTGTGACAAGTGTCATCAAGAATCTAGACATCATCAGCTGAAAAGCAGAATGTCTTTATCTAGATCTCTGGAAAGCTGTGATATGTTACTTTTTAAATAAAGCTTCAAGCATAAACCAGCTGATATTTTTAATTAGCAGAATAGAGAGGAGAATATGGGAATTAACAGTAGAATGATGAACTAAGATGGACTTTTAATCATGGTTCTCTGTACATATCAACATATGGTCCTGGAAAGATTGTTTCATTTCCTTCTGGTTAATTTTTTCTTGGCAAAATCTAAGCTAATCTTTTAGTTCAGGGAGTATGCCCCCCAGAATGGGAATCTTCTTTGTATGGTATCAACACCTAATGCAAATGGATCCTGTTTCCTACTCACTTTCTGTTCTTCTGCAGTAGTGACTTCAAAAATTAGATTGACATCCAAATAGCTTTGGAAAATTACAGATATTTGCATAGGAATTCCTGTAACATTTGAGTAAGAAAACAAATTACTATTCATGTATCAGGCTACGTTTTCATATTTGCTTTTATAAAAAAAAATGAAAAGCAGTGAGACTGCATAAATTGATTTATTCCCATTTAGGCATTTTATGAGAACTCTATACAAATGTGCTTCATATTAAATATCTGTTATCTGGAATTAACATGGTGAAATAAGTACCTAAGTTTTCACCTCATTTCCTTGTTGCTTCGTAATACATGTTAGTATGAGTTTTGCTGCTCTGTTCAAATATGATAAATCAATAGCATGTTTAACACTTCTTAGAGGGATATGTCATGGCTTAATAAAGTTAAACCTCTGGTTTCCTAGACTGATTTCTTTTTTCCCCCACTGAAAAATTGGGAAATATAAAGAGTATTCAAATATATCTTTTCTCTCTTTAAATGTTAGGCCTAAAGAAACTTTAAAAATGCATGATATATTTCAAAAGGATATAAATATATGAAAAATTAATTCATTTTATCAGATTACATAATAATACATAAAGCTGAAGAGGTCTAAGATTTAAGAGTTCAATCTTACTGCAACAGCTAGAGTAATTTGAAATTCCTATCTTTATTTCAGTAGTGCCAAGGTTAGATCTCAAAAATTATTCAGTGCATGCAGTTCAGAAAATCTCTGAGGGATTTAGGTCTGAGGATTTTCTGAAGACAGCAGATGCTTTTTTACTTTTGAGTTCTGTTGAGCATTCAGAGAAGTTGACAGATCTCAGCTGAGATCTGAGAAGAAATTAACTCCATGGAGCTTCTGCAGTATCAGTTTACCTATTCATTCACAAATACCTTGACCTGTATTTCTCGATGCTTTGGTTTAGTAGTATTTATTCACGTGTTTTAAATTGAAGTACTTTATGTACTCTTTAAGTACCAATTTAAGACCAGACTAGACATGTTATAAGTCTAAATCATGAGAACATAATGACTGCTCAGCCAAAGATATATTATGTAAACTTATGGTCAGATGAAAATCCTTTGTACTATTAAAAAATAATTAATTTCTTTTTTAAAAATCGTGGAGAGCAATTTGCCATCCAGAAAGAGTAGATTAAGAAGTTAGATTTCCTGTCCTGCATTTCTGGAATTTTAGATTTACAGTCTTAAATTAAGACAAGTGCAAGAAGCACTTGGAACTGAGCATTGCAACAGTCACTTCTAAAGATTTTTCAAAGACCATAAAAATTTTTATCAAGTATTTCTATTATTTTCTTCAGTTCAGTCTATGAAATTCAACCAGAAATTTTACCTGCCTTTTCAGTCTGCCTTGATCTGCTATTGGAAAAAAGAAGGCCCTCTGAAAATATACCATCATAATCTTCAAAATCAGAAAATGTTGAATACCAGATTTGTTTTATCAGGTTTTTTGCAAAGATATCTATTATATTTGAAGAAACAATTTGTTGTAACATTAGTCCTTGCAGCCAGTTGAGTGTCTAAAAACTCTACTACATGAAGTCCTTATGTGGTGATAATTAACACTGCACCTAGGTATGTCTCCTATAAAATCAAGGGAACTGTCAGAGCCTAACACAATTTTCTCAGCCTGTCCTCACAGGAGTGGTGTCTCATACATCTGATCATCTTTGTGCCTTCCTCTGGACTCAGTTCAACAAGTCTAAATCCTCCTGGGGACTTCAGAGCTGGACGCATTGCAGAGGGGCAGGATGCTCTCCCACATCCTGCTGTCCATGCTGCTTTGGATGCAGGCTAGGACACATTTGGCTTTCTGAACTGTGAGCATGCAGTCAGTTTTTCATCCACCGACACCTCCAAGTCCTCCTCGTCAGGGCTGCTCTCAATCCACTCATGACCCAGACAGTATTCATGTTTGGGATTGTCCTCATGCATGTGCAGGACCTTACACTTGGACTTGCTGAACTTCATAGGGCTATGCAGACCCACCTGTCAACCCTGTCAAGGTCCCTCTGGATTTGCAACTATTCCCTCTAGAATATCAGCCACATAACATAGCACTGACTCAGATTCAGAATCCATCACAGAGATCAATTACACAGGTTGTCCTATCTCAGGTTCCTGAATTTTCCGCATAAATATTCAGGTAAGGAAGAGCGTAAGAAAATGAGTATGTATGGGTTCTTGCAATTCATGTTCTAGAGACATTCTGGGCTGCAGGTTCTCTCAAACCTTCTGTATTTAAGGTTATATGAGGTTTCAATTTAGTATTTCTGTATTTCACAATATTCTGAGACATTTATCCTTTTTCTTCTAGTTCCTATCTTGTTTATTTCCTTTTTAAATGGCTTGCTTATTTCCTCTGTTTAAAATTAAGGTTCTTCTCTGCGCTAGTATTATAGTTAGATATACTGTATTCTTTCTTCACTGAATATTATATGATTATGAAATCCACCATTTTACTTAGGAATTTCTAAACACCTTCCTATATTTCCTGAGTATTCTTAATTATAATGATGATGCTTCAGGAATACATTATATCACATTATATTACAATTTATAAAGTTACTAAGGTTGGTGTATTATTTTTATCTTAGTTTCAGTGAAAATAAGTGTTACATGGTTATACTCTTTGTCAGAAACTAAGCGTGTTTTCTCCCTCTGATACCTTTATGTTCACTGTGATACCTTTATAGTCACTGCTGCTTCTAATAGCAAGTAATTTTTCTATCTTCATCTATCAGATAGCTAATTCTTGATATGAAATACTAGAAATATGAATTTGAGTAGGGAGACCTGTGTTACGAGCTCCTCAGAGAGGAAAGTACTTTGCAATACAGAGAAGTTCTGTCTTGAATACTTGTTGTTTGAAAGAATGTAAGTAAAAAACACATTAGGTTGTATAGGTTGTGACAAGGCATTTGGATTCAGTACTTCAGGCTTGTAAGGGAAGAAAGTTTTCACATAGTGCAAGGAAAGTATATGGGATGTTCATTGGATAGTGGTAAGAGTTAAGCAGGAAAAGGGGATTATTTTGTTTGGTTTTTTGTTTATCATTTTGTGGCTAAAATATGAGAAAACAGAGATTAAGTTTTCCAGAAAATGCTGGGATGCTGCATCCATACAACATATTGAATTTTTCAATTTACACACTTTTTTATGGAAACTACCCAAATACTTTGAAGGCAATATATGAAGGTGAAATAAACACACATATCTGAAACAGATAGAGATTAGAGATCTAGCTTAGCTAGGACTGAAAGCAAAACCCTGGAGCATTTTGGTTTTCAGGCTTATCTCTCAGGTTAAAGATGGTAGCTAATTTCTTGGTTTTGCACAAAAAAAGTAATAAAAGTTGTTGTATGCCTCTTGTTGTCACATAACACCAAAAAACTAACCTTCTTTTGCAGAAAGCATCTGTTAAGCATGATTACTTCAGCAGGATGTTTAGAGTTGCAAACTAATAGGAGCTAAATAATCATGTTCAATCTCTTCAGACACAACATTCCAATGTGCTGACTTGGCAGCACTGAACAATGATCAGGCAGTCTCAAAATAAATTTTTCTTAAGGATTTTTTCCTAAATTTTATATTATAAAGATTCATTGTATTCTGGAATTGGATTTGGAGTGTATTCTACATTATTTTAGCTAGGATAGGAAGCTACTTGCATCAATTTTTTTCTTCCATGAGACTTGCAATTTTCTGTTCTCTTCATGTCATCTGCTGTTGTTCAAATGGACTGTTTGCTAGACAATCAGCCAGCTATTTGAAACTCCTGCAGTACTGACAAGGCAGACTGCTCACTGAAAGAATTCTGTCGTTATCTGAAAAGTAGGATATGTTACGGAATCTTCTGCATGTTAAGTAATTAACTGACTGACTAGGTTTGCATTCTTAATACTGGCAGAAACCCTTATTTGCTATGCATCTTAGACCTAGTATTAACTGCGTTGTTCAGCATTTTGCTGAACATTCAGCTGACTCTTTCGTATAATTGTCATACTGATTGTTAGACTCTGTCAAGGTGATTAAACTTTTTTTTCTTTTATACTAGTTCAACTGTATTGCTCTGGTTAATTTACTTGGTTACATAAAGCGAGATGCAGTCTGCAAATGCAAGCACTCAATAATATGAAACCATACTAAATATGCTTCATTTTGATTTTTAAAACATGCCTTTTGCTGGGTTGTTCAATTCAAAGACAGAATGCATCAGCCCTAAATTTCAGAAGCAGCAGATACTATTTTTCTCTTGCCTTTGCATTCTGATGAACTCGTTTTCCACTTTCTCAAATCAACAGATCTTATAGGACTCTCAGCAGCAATGATTGTATAGAAAAAAAGGACAATCCTTTAGCTAAGAATTTATTCTGAGTCCTCATTGTGAAAAGGGAGCTTGACTCTTCCAGGTCCATGAATAAATTTCGACTTTATTTGTCTCTGTTAAAAAAAAAAATGCAAGGAAAAGACCATTGTTGAAACAATGCCATTGGGATTTGCACAAAAATCTTACAGGAAAATACTGTACACAAAAAAAACCTGAGTATAATTTCAGTGAAATAAAATCTGCTTTAAAATTGGAGTATTCATCAGGGCAGAAGGAAATTTTCTTTTACTTCATTGATGCCACAGTATCCTCTTAGCTCCGAGATATAATGAATTTTCTCAGTTCACTTGGAGTATCAAGAAAATGTACACATCAGGGTGGTGGTCAGAATCCCTAGATAACTTGGTCTTGTGACTTTTCTTACGCATACAGAGCCAGACTTTTAATATACAGAATGGATTTTATTTGCCTGAAAATCTAAGAGGCAGGATCAGACATTTTTCATGTAGGCACTTTTTGCATTGTATCTAAAAAAAGGAGCAAAAACGTTTCACGGAATCACAAAACATGCTGAGTTGGAAGGGACTCACAAAGATTATCAGGTCCAGCTCCTGTTCCTGAATGGCACCATCCCCAAGATTTGCATGATGTGCTACAAGGCATGCCATGTGCCTGAGAGTTTTGTGCAAATGCTTCTTGGACTCTGTCAGGCTGGTGCTGTGATCAGTTCCCTGGGGAGCCTGTTCCAGTGCCCAAACACCCTCTGAGTGAAGAACCTTTTCCTGATATCCAACCTAAACCTTCCCTGACACAACTTCAGGCCATTCCCTTGGGTGCTGTCACTGCTCACCACAGAGAAGAGATCCGTGCCTGCCCCTCCTCTTCCCCTCACAAGGAAGTTGTAACTGCAATGAGGTCTCCCCTGATTCTTCTCTTCTCCAGGCTGAACAGACCAAGTGACCTCCGCCATTCCTCATATGGCTTCATCTCAAGGTCCTTCACCATCTGTGTTGCACTCCTTTGGACTCTCTATAATACCTTTATATCTTTCTTATATTGTGGCACCCAGAACTGCACATAAGACTCACTCGAGGTGAGGCCACCCCAGTGCAGAGCAGAGCAGGACAATCCCCTCCCTTGCCCAGCTGGTGATGCTGTGCCTGATGCACCCCAGGACACACGTGGTCCTCCTGGCTGCCAGGGCACTGCTGGCTCACATTCAACTTGCTATCAGGCAGGACCCCCAGGTCCCTTTCTGTGTAGCTGGTTTCCAGCCTCTCATTCCCCAGTCTGTCTGTACATACAGGGTTGCCCACATCCCACTTGCTCTTCTTAAACTTCATGTTGTTGGTAATTGCCCAGCCCTCAGATTTGCTCAGATCTGTTTGTGGGGCCTCCCTGCCTTGGAGAGAGTCAGCAGCCTCTCCCAATTTTGCATCATCTGTAAATTTTCTTAGTATCCCTTCCAGTCCTTCATCCAAGTTATTTATGAAGATCTTGAAGAGCACAGGGCCAGCTGCTCACCCATCACATGATATGTGACACTGAAAGGTCTTCTCTTTTGGTGGTCCTCCTTCTCTCCCATTTTGAAAATCAGGACATTTGCCATTTTCCAATCAGCTGGGAGCTCTCTGGATTACCATTTACCTAGGTTTCTAGTAAATATAAACCACCGCCATTTTCTCGGGTCCAGAAGTCAAGCCATATTTCCACTGGTTTAGCCTGTTCTTTAAGATAGCAGAAGTCTCCTGTAAGCAAGTCTGAGAAATAATGTGGCCAGCAGGACCCAGGTAGTGATCATCTCCCTGTACTTGGCACTGGTGAGGCCTCACCTTGAACCCTGTGTTCAGTTTTGAATCCCTCACTAAAATAAAAACATGGAAGTGCTGGGTTGTGTCCAGATAAGGGTGATAAAACTGGTGAAAGGTCTGGACCCCAAGTTTTCTGAAGAGCAGCTGAGGGAGCTGGGTGTGTTTAGGCTAGTGAAAAGGAGGCTCAGGGAAGACCTTATTGCTCTCTACAACTACTGGAAAGGAGGTTGTAGCCAGGTGGATGTCAGTCTCTTCTCCCAGGTAACTAGTGACAGGATGAAAGGCAATGGCTTTAGCTGCTCCAGGGGAGGTTTATATTAGATAGTAGTAAAAATATCTTCACAGAAAGTGTTGTCAAGCACTGGAACAAGGTGCCCAGGGAAGCAGTTGAGTCACCATCCCTGTTAGATGGGGCATTTAGGGATATGGTTTAGTGGTGGACTTGAGCAGTGATGGGTTAATGACTGAATTTGATGTTCTTACAGAATGCAATAGATTCCTTTTTTTTCTTTTTTCACACTACTAGATTATAGTTATTTTTATTTATAAAGGAAGGAAAAACAGAAAAAACAAAGAGCTAATAGGAGTGGTTATGATGATATTCATTATTATTTCAAAGTATCTTCTTTTGATCATGATTGGACTTGTTTAGCTGCTGCCAGTCAATGTTCTTTGAAGAAAACTGCCTACTAGCAAAGAAGGGAGTTGTGTCAGAAAATCACTGTGAAATTAGGGTGACAGAAATAGAAATATGAGCCTGAAACAGAAACAGACAATGGCAATGGTATTTATTGCATTCTCTTTTTCCTGTATATTCCAGTATAAATATTTATGACTTTCCCTTTAACTGAGTTTGGCTCAGCACAGTTTTGTGCCAGGACCAAGGGCCCAATAGATTCTGCTTTTTTTTTCCTGGTGTCTAGTGCTAGATCTAAAAGTCTGTCTGTCTCTAATTGAGGGGAAGTTTCAAAAATACCACTGTTAATCACACTTGTGTTTTTAGCAGGAGCAGCAATACTGAGAATTAAACATAAAGCATATTGTCTTCACTACCTTCTTAAGTGCTCTATAGTATAGAACTATCTGCCAGTGCTAATGTAGGCCTTAGAAAAGACCACAATGTGAAGTTGTGAAGAACTGGAATAATCTCTGAATCTTCTGTTTTGTCATTCCACGGCCAGAATGATTCTGCTCTAAGGACACAAATTAAATGTATAAATACCTTGTCAGCTATGTCTCTGCTTTGCAAATTACATAAGTGCACCAGATCATTCCATTATTTACTTAGAATCTCAGGTGACTGAAGGTATGAAATCCATGATCACAAATATACTGGAAATATTCACTCCATGAAGTTCAGTGGTTTAATTTGCATTTATGTGTATTTCTAAGACTTTGCTAGCAGAACTGATTTTCAAGTAAAGACCTCTTGGAAGAGACCTGGAATAAAGGTGAAGAGGAAGACAGAGACCTATGGAAAAAGCACCAAGTGTGACATATGATCTTTCAGAGAAGTCACAACCTGCCTTCAATGGATTAAAACCAGACACTTTTTAACAAACATACTTAAATTGTTGTGGTGTTTTTTTCAATATATTTACTGTAAAGTTTGAAAGCATCTTTACATTTCACCAGTAACCATTTTTGTATAGTCAATGCCAGAGGAATTATCTCATTTTAGGAATGTTGGCTGACCCTTTTAGGTAACTGTTCCACAGTGGTACAAATGTAAGACTCTGGAAATCAGTTATGGTAGCATGATTTCACATGTGTGAGTTGGGGAATGTAAAGAGTAGACTTATTATCCATCAACCACAACAAAGAGTATTGTGGTATATTATACGATTTATGTAGAATATGAAACTTTTGAGGGTTAGTTTTAAAGAGAGCTGGTGTTCAGAAACAAAAAACATTGTGTATTAAGGTTCTTCTCTACATATAAGCTGTTTTAGTCATCTCATCTAAAATTGGAAGTTTGCTTAACATGTTTCAAATTTTTCATAACTGAACTCTTAGATGTGACTGTAAGTACAGAGAGATTTCTTGGAAAAGCTACAGACATAAGACCTATGTCTAGAAGCTGAGGAGAACATGTGACAGCTAATTCCTAAACTTTATTCTTAGATCATAAGTGCACAGAATTTGGCTGATTGTTCAAAAATTTCAAACAGAGGGGCAAATTTTTAACATAAAGTTAATTCCCTATAAATTACATTGGTTGGTGCTTTTTCTTTTTTTTTTTTTCTTTCCTTAGTAAAGCATTAGGAGTAATTCTGGGTTATCCAAATGATTTTTTGTTTCTTGGAGTAGAAACAGTGTTTGCCATGGCTGCATTAGTTTTCTTTATATCTCATGCTAGACAATTTATGTTTTATCAAATACCATAGACAATTGTACTAGAATACAAATACAAGTAAAATTAAAATTTGGGACATTTTGTTGAACTCGAAAAGTAATGCAGATTCATATTTGGACTCAGTAACCAGGTCCATGTCTCAGAAAGCTGTTTTAGTGAGCTCTTTTATGAAACATTACTGTGGGGATCTAGGGGAAGAAAACACAGTATTTCAATTTTTTTTCTCAAGTCACATGACCTAGAAAATATCAGAATTTTAAATATCCACGTAAAACCACTATGATTTTAGGTGAATACTGGTAGTGTAGACATTTCACTTAGGTGGAAGTGCTTGTTGTACTGCTGAGCTATATTATACATTATTATACAGTAACCAATCACCAATAACCAATTAACACCACTTGGTGTTAATATTATGCCAAGATAATTAAAGTTACCTGTGGTATAAGTCTCAAACTCCAATTTTAAATAATGAAAATAATTTCAAAGAATAAAACCTAATAAATGTGATTCAAAATGTCATCCATGGTATAAAATCAGTAATGCAAAGGAAACCAGAATTTAGATATTGGTTTAGCCACAAAATTCTCCCTATACGTAAATGTAATGTCTTCCCAAAAATTTCGTACTTTATGGTACCTGAGATAGGGTCTTTGAACTCTCAAACAGATCAAGGCTCCCGTACAACGTGGTCCCATCTATAAACTGACTGAGGGTACGCTCACCCAGGTCACTGGTAAAGATATTGAACAGAACTGCCCCCAGTACTGAGCCCAGGACAACAGCATTTGTGAATATTGGCCAACTGGATTTGACTCCATTCACCACCACTCTTTGGTCTGGCCCAACCAGCCATACTTTACCCAGTGAAGAGTTCACTCATCCAGACGTGGAGCAGATACAGAAGTGTACTGAATTTCCATCCAAATCATAATAGGAAATATCTCTGCATGTTTTACCAGGCACCTACTTCTCAGGTTACAAAAGCCCAAAACCAACTTGTGAACTCCTTTTTTTCTGCAGATAAACCTCTTTTTCCTCTAAAATAGAGTAATATTGTATTTGCAAGAGGTATCTAGATCTGATCCTCTGTGACTAAGCATTTGATATAGATTATATGCTGGCTGTCAAAAATTCTACTGTAATACTCATATCCAAAGAGCCATTCAAAATGTTTAATTAATATTGGACTAAAATCATTAATATTTTGGCAAATTACATTACACTACTTAATGAAAAGAAAACAGTATTTGTCAGATACCACCTAGGAAATTGATACAGAAATGAGTGTCAACTCTAGTTCAAATTTTCAGTCAGAATTTCTTTTTAAATGTTATTGCATCAGATGTTTTCAGTTGATCTATCATTCTGAAATAGTGTCATTGAGAGAGAAAAGGCTTTATTTGGACTTCTTCTATATGTTCTTTTGGAGGCTATGGTTTTATGACTTCATAATGGATTCTAGTCTGGATGGAACATTTACTATTTCACTTAAATGAGTATTCACAATGGATGCTTCTGCATTAAATTATTCAAACATATCAATATATTATCTGCCTCTGGATCACACCTTCTCAAATGCCCCTTTTAATATGCATCAGAGAGATGGGATTCAGAGCTATACTTAATTCACAAACTATTTATTGTTTTAGAGAGCAGATCTTCTGAGACCACAAAGGTGTTACTGATAAATCAGTATGTTTTCACAGAAACATACAGTGCTGGATTCAGTTCAAGTAAAATCCAACTTCAGAAAAGCAGGATAATAATTGTAGTGGAAAATACTGCTCTAGCAGGTGCTGTAGTTGTTATCCACGTTATTACTGTTGATTATCCTCTACATAAGGGATGCAGGTTGTTTCCTGTAGCTTTGAAGTTTTACTTTCTACCGCGAATAAATTCTGAGCACAGTTAAGACATGTTGATGCTGGCATTTGCAATAAACTCGAAATTTTACTTTTTGTCCTGATCACAAATTTAAGTTACTTTGTTTAAGTCAAGAAATATGAATATGTTTATTTTTAAAAACTACTAAAGCTTAATAATTTTTCATAACTTGAATATATTAGCTTCACAACTAATTTTAATAGATTTAATTAAGCTCAAAGAATAGGATAGTGAATCTTTAAATGCTCCAGTTAACTAGAAAATGGCATCATCTTCATTTCATTCTCCAATACCACTTTTAATTATTCCCCTTGAATTACTATTGGCTGTAATTATTTTTTTTTCTTGCAGAGGTGCCACTGTATAAAATACAGGGAAATGCTTGACTACTACACATGAAGACAGTTCATCTCATAACTAATTTCCAAAGCCATATGACTGAATGTAATATAAAAGTGTTGCTTACAATAGACCTATTTTAACCCCAGAGGAGGTGAATTCTATTGATGTTCATGACATGCTCATTCTAAGAGGTAATTAAGGGCTTAAATCTTCCTTCCCTTCATTACCCTCCCATTTCCAAATCTCAAAATAATCTGTTAAAATGTTACCTTAAAAAATGGAAGCGACAAAGCTTACCTCAGTACGTTAGGCTAATCTGAACTTTTATTAGCATAGATCTTAGTTTTTATGTTCAAATAAATTATTTTTCACAATGATTATTCTGTCCTTAAATAAATTATTTTTCACAATGATTATTCTCTCCTTACATTTAGCATCTAAACTTAAGAGTCTAGCCTTTCACACACAATGGGTAAGGGCAAAGATACACAAAGTGTACTCTATAAATTGTGGGGGTTGAACAAATTCTATACTTTCAATAATTTGCAAGAGAGAGACTTACAGAAAATCAGCTCCTTTTGCTTACTAATTTTTTTGCTACTAAGGCTGTGGTTTTTTACCAGAGCTTCCATCCCAACAAATACAGTTGCAAAGGGCTTTACTTATGTGCTTTTTTTATAAAACTTACATCAGTTACCATCAGGTACCTGCCATGATTTAGCATATAATTGTATAGTGTGTTTTTTATCACCAAACGTTTACTTGATATGCCTCTAGGGTACTAAATCAGCTTAATTTCCTCACTCAAAAATAAAAAAATAAGTACCAAAGTGTCCAGCACTGGACTCTGGCAAATGGCTGCTTGGTATCCTAAGAGTAAGGGTAGAAATGGTATGAACCAATTACTTACTTTCTGAGAAGATATATTTGTTTTCTAGAATAAAAAGATTAGTTAAAAGGGCAATGTAATCCCAACTCTACTGCCAAATAACATGGGAAGTTTTGTAATTACCGGTAAAGATGGTTGGATTATCCCAAGAATCACGGTGAAATTAAAATAATTATTTTGTAGCCAATGGTTATTAACAGGAAATTACTTCCCTATGAGAACTTGTTGAGTCATTTCACTACTAGTGGTAGTGATGCCAAAAGATTTTTAGTTTTTATATATTTTTCATATCTTCGTAGCTCTGCAGATTATTATTGTATAGTTATATAGTTTCATAGCTAACTTCAGTACTTTGTTATTCAAACACATTCCTGGAATCCTATTCTAATCTTTCTTCTTCACAAGCCATGTCACTTTCCCATGTATTAAGACATAAAAAATGTGGGGCTAGAAGCAAAGGGGAGGCTTCAGTAAGGGACCAAACCACAAGGGGAATTACTTCATTAACTGTACTTCTAATTGGGGATTCTTGTCAATTGTGCTAATTTGCTGAACTTGGAGTGTTGGAGCCCTATATCACATGTGCATTCTGCCATCAGTGCACCTGAAGGACTTTCAATAAACAGTAACTGCTTTTTATCACTTTAATCTTGTTTGGCTTGTGATTTTAGGGCTGAAAAGCCATCAGTAGCAATGACTAGCCATGATCATGAAATAGTTTTTTTTTTTAATTTGTGTGCATGTTGAATCCCAGAGATCTCTTGAAATATCATTAAACTTAAAAATAATGCCTAGAGTATATACAACTGTAGATTCACTATTAGAAAAAGTTAGTTCACATGCTGGATTTTCTTTTCCTAATGAGATGCCTGTGAAATCTTGTTAAAATGAAATGACATGTCAAGTACTTGATCATCAGTAGTTTTCAAGTCGGTTTGACTGCAAGGGGAGATTTTCTGCTGAGAAATTATATGATGTAGCTAATTATTTTGGCTGTGGTAATATAAAAAACCTCAATTTGATTTGAAGGCAAAAGCAAAGATTCTGCTTTGGAACAGTAACAGCTGATACAAAAAAAAGACATCTTGAGAATTTAGCAAATGGAGTATTAAAAGTACAGGGCGAGGTGTGTTTAATGATAATTTAATATATAATTAGGGTCTTTTTAAATTCATTTTATGATAGTAGTGGGATGGTACCACAGAAGATGAAAAAAAAAAAGCCAGAAAACAAATGTAAAGACTTGGATGCATTACAAGCAGCAATTATAATTTAAACTGTGCAGGGACATAGCTTATGGCTATTCAGGTCTTATGGGAGGTGACAGAGAATGATTCTTGTTGGTATCTTCAATAATCTAAATATCTGCATGGCAGGAGGTAGTCCTGTTACAGAGTTCAAGTTAGTAGCTTTGCATGTTACAATTGCATATCTTTACTTTCTCTTTTTAGATGATATCATTCATGTGTCTGTTTTGGGAGTTCATAAAAATTAATATGATTCTGTTGCAGAATTTTTGAATATAAGAGATTTCTTTATGGTGCCCACAAATGTGTTTTGCTATGTTTTAGATGGTTTGTTAGCGTTTTTTTTATCCCACAGACTAATCATCTTATTATATTAAAAATCTGGTTAAAAGTGTAGTGTACAATGCATCACAGTTTTACATATTTTCATGTTTGTGTTTACATTTTTTGCCTGATTTATATCGAGGAATCTCTATCAAATAAGGAGGTAATTTCAACTTGCAAAAAAAAAACATCGGCAAATGGTTTAGAAAGTTGAAAAAGACTTCTGGATGTCTAAGGTATCCATTAAAACTGTTACTGGTTTTAATGTACATTACTGGAGAGCCATGCAATTTGTTAATGATTTGGATAAAATCGCTTCTTTTCTTTTAAGCAATCATAAAATTACTGAATGCTAAATTAGGTAATGGTAATAAGGTACTGCACTAATGTGATTCCTAGTTACTTAAAAGTTTTCTTCAGCTACTAGAAGAAACCAGTATTTCAGGTTACTTAAGAATACTTTTCATTCATGTAGTAAATCAAACTTTCTATATAGATGTACATTTTAGTTAGATGTAGAGTGGATCTGCTCAATTATTATTAACAGAAAGAAAAAAAAGCATTTTTATTATATCTTGAAGTTAATTTTTTGGAAGTGTTACTGTAAATTATAGCCTCAAATGAAAAACATGTTTTGTTTTCAGTATATTCATTTGGATAATGTTGGTGATTGAGGCCCGGACCCAGACTGGCAGGGAATCTGAATCATTTATTCAAAGGAATGAGCTGTTTTTATATACTTTTCTATGGCACAGTATTTCCTTACATGGTAATCCTCACTACGTGACCTATCCCGTGTTGCCACATCAGCAACACACTTTCCAAATGTCCTTCTATGGGATGATCACGCGCTGTTCACCCGTCCGTCAGCTCCCAGCAGGCTCCTCTCTGTAGGGGTCTGCCATGTGACACCTCCTGCCCCCAGAGTCCAGTGGAGACAAGCTTCTGTGTGCCACTATGTGCTCCTTTGTGCTGCCATGTGCTTCTCTGTGCTGACATGTGCCTCTGCAGGCAGGTTTTACAGCTCACAACCCAATTCTATCGTATTTCTCCTCATAGGATAATTCAGTCTAATGTACATTAGCAGAGCAATTCAAGTGTTTTTGCTTCTGACTAACAAGAAATGAACAGCTTTAAGTGCAGAAAACCCTTCCCTTCTGAGAAAGAAGCTCTGAGGGATTCCAGCTGCACCTATATCCCTCTATTTCCCAAGCAAACTCCAATTTGCTAAATTGAGCTCCAGTTTTTGGTATTGCAGGTGACATCAAGAGAAGCAACAAGTATCACAGTGCAGCTCTAGGAGTAGGTCTGCATTTGCTTTTGTACCTGGGCCCATCATTCCCTGTACCAATTCGCTGATCCTGTTTTATCTCACTGTGTGCTCTGGAACTGCTGTCTGTGCCTGCTTTTTGGACATCTCCTCTTGGCCATGGGTCAGCTACTGATGGTCCTGTTCCTTAGATTGGTAGAAGTCCTTATATTGAGAATGAATCACAGTACTCTTCTACTGAGTTAATAGTAAAAGTATAGGTGCGATCTTTAAACTTTGGACAGCATTTTTTCTTTAGCTTTTATCTTCGTGGTAAGTGCTAGGGATGTTGCTTTCAAAACTTTTTGTAGAAGACTGGTCAACTCTAAGCCATTTTGAATTCACGGAGACTAGCTTTAAAGCAAAAATATTTTGATAAATCCAGATTAAAGTATTTCAAAATTGCTCTTACTGAGGTTATTTGAACTTTTTAATTGCTTGTACACTTACCTAATTATATTGTGTTAGATAATTTGTGATTTCCTTATTTTGCCTAAATACATCAAAAGATGAATTATTGGAGAATGTTGCCTATGAGTACAATGAATTCATGAGAACTGTGAGTAGTTAATAGCTTTACAAATCACACTGAGAAAACCACAATTGATTTCAACACCTCATTGGCTATCCTTGTTAAGTCAGCAGTTCCCATACAGTTTTTTTCCTTCTGTCAGCTGAACTAGTGAGAGAAGTACTTGCCTTCTTCATCTATTAAAATATGGGGTTCCATGGGCTTACTTATTATCAATATTTAAATAACAGGATCATAGCTTGGGTTGGAAGGTACCTTAAAGATCATCTAGTTGCAGCCCACCTGACATGAACAGGGACACCTTTCACTAGACCATGTTGCTTGGAGCTCCCCCAGGCTGGCCTTGAACACCTTCAGGGATGGGGCATCCACAACTTCTCTGGGCACCCTGTTCCAGTGCCTCACCACCCTAAAAGCAAAGAACTTCTCCTAAACAGATGCTTGATGCATACATGGGGATTGCATCCTTTTATATTATATCATCCTTTCTTATTTGAAAAATTGCTGGGGATCTTACAGAAACTTAGACATGCTTTTCAGTGAAATGAGGCACAGAAAAGGAAAGGAAATATTAAGAGGGATGGCAGTGATTTGATAGATCTAATGAATGAAATGAATGCAGTCAAATGGACTTTCTGACAAGCATCTGTGCATATGCTTGTTGATCTTACCCCTGTTACTGCCCATCATCTGCCTGCTGCTGAGCCATAATCCACCACAGTGGAGAACTGTAGGTGATCAGCACAGCTTTGCCCACGTGGAGGGCAAAGACTACTGCCATGCCAGTCCTCAGCAGCACTTTGTTTTTATCTGGGTGTAGTGTGAGGTGTGTTCTGCTGTTGGCAGTTCATGAAAATCTAGTGCGAATAGACTCACAGAAGGGGGTGCTAGGAAGAGCAAAAACTCTTCAAATGTATCCTGAAATATTTGTGCATATGACTAGGCTGAAACAGCTTGAGATAGCTCATTGGTCAGACAGATACTGTGATTTCTACTCATTGCTCATTTAAAAAATTTATTCTGGATGTTACAAAGAAAAATATAACACTAATTATGGAAATTTCTTTAAAAAACCAACTTTGTATGTTGATTCAATACTTTAAGAGGATGGAGATTTGGAGAAATATTTTGTGATTTTCTCTTGATGGTTCACTCAGTTCAAGAAAATTAAAGTTAATTATCAGTTAACTTTAGTCCCAAAGCAGCAAAAAAAACAAACATCAATTTTCTCTGTGAGGAAAAAAGATTAGCATATGTTTCACAGTTACCATCTCCAAAGGTGTTCATAGAAATTTCTCTTTACTCTGGGAAATACTGGGAGGAACTATGAAGTGGCCATTCTCTATGTCTGCATCTTCATTTGTCTAGGCAGAGTTTTTCTTTCAGTTAGTAATTTGAAAAGAGATCTTTATTTACATTTGAGAGAGTGAGTACTTCATGATTAACATAGTACTAGGTACAGGGTACAGACAAGGAGTTGTGATAGGCAGAGGGAGTCACTATTCTGAGGATACATTTGGCTTTGGAGGAACAGTGAGCAAATACTGTTCATTCCAGCTTCCCATTCATTATGATAGATGGTCTTGTGAATTGGATATTCTTGTCAAATGGATGTGTTAAATCTTGTCCCAGAGCACACTCATTTGGAATGACTGAAAAATGGATGGCTACAAATATATTCCATCATTAAGCAGTTGTTAAATCTCCATCATAATCTGTTTTCATCCATGATTTCAAATCAGCTGGAATAATTTTCTGACCCTTAGACTGTTTAATTAATATTGGGGTTGTGGGGAGTTTTTTTGTTTGTTTTCTGAGTTGTTTCACAGAAAAAGCTAACTTTCTTCTACGCAAGTCCTAGATTCTGTATTCATAGGACACATGAGCAAATGCTCAATAATTTTAGGCATATAATTTAAATGCAAACGACTCCTAGGCTTTAAATGAATCATGTGCTTTACTAAATATGAACCAAAATAGAGAGCAGGGGCATGAGAGGTGGGAGGAAGCTGTTCTGTTAGACGCATATGTTAGGTCTGTCTTCTTTCCATGGTCTTAGGGCTGACTAACAGGGTGTACTACGTTGAGAAATAATAAATGTTAATTGTTTTGTTTACAGCACAGTGCATTTGTGAATTAGGCATAATTTATGTAAAACTATTGCATGAGGTACAAGGATGTGGACAGTAGGTAGACAAGACAGATTGCGTTATTGAATCTAGAAAACATTGATCAATTAAATGGAATAAAGAAATATGATAGAAATGTGAATAACTCAATGCTTGTAATACCTACCATTGGCAGAAAACACTGATAATACAGTTACAGCAAATGAAGCTAAATTATTGTGTATTTAAAGGGTTAGAAGCATTGTGGGTCTTGTTAATTAGCCAGGGATTTTTAAATTAATTCATCTCTAATATGTTGTAAAAAGATAGAAAGCTGTACTTTTCAAAAAAAACCAAAAACTTTCTGACTCTGAGTATATTTAGAAAAGAAAAATATTAGTAAAATTCTAGGAGAATTTTGGTATAGAAAGACAATGAAATTACTTTACCAAAGGTAAGTAATTATTAGATTTTTTTAATATTCTGATACCAAGAAGCAATTGCTGTCTCAGGTCAAGATTAAAAATATGCCAAATATAGCACATCCAAATAAATGAGTCTTAAAATAGAATTTATTATTTAACTGTGTGAATATGTTTACAGGGGCTAGAAAACTGACTGTACCAATTTGCTTTGCTCCTTGAAGACAGCAGTGCATGGCTGCAGCCAGAGATCTGCATTCAGTTCTTGTAGAGCAGTTCGAGTTCATGCGAATGACAGGAGTTGCCATAGATATTTTAAAATGTGGCTTTTAGTAAGTAGTCCATTAAACAATTGCATACTCAACCAGTCCAAAAATTACCCTTTCTAATTTTCTGCCTAAAGAGCACTGGTATAAATTCTCAAGAAAAGCAGGAGATCATCATGGCCTCTAGGAACTCTGTGGTACTGTCTAGTAACAACATGGGAAATTAGCTTATGCAATTCTTTGAGAAGGATGCTGAATCTTGGAGCTGAACCAGAGGGTTAACAAGATAGGTTAGCTGTACAAATATCTGTTACAACACTGTAGTTTTTGGGACAAATGAAGGCACCAAGACATGAAAAGGAGTGGTAGGAAGTGGAAGTCCTAAATATGAGGGATTTGAAGAACAAAAGGTGCCCCAGAGTGTAGAATATATAGGAAGAAGGTCAGGAATTTCTGTCCCCACTGGTAAGTATAGGTGGCAAAGAATATAATGGGGTACTTAATTTTAGGGTTATCTGCCACTAACAGAAAAGCAAATGGAAAACTAGAAAGGGAAGAATACAAGTGTCTAAGACCTTGCACTGTGAAAAGAATGCCTACAAGAGGAAGAAGTACCTTTCCAGGAGTTCTACGAAACTCAATTTCTTTTCAGCTTTCTCTGAGAAGAGAAGAAAGTCTCTAGCATATAGTTTAGCAAGAGTTAGGTAAAAAAAGGGTTAAAACGTACTACTCAATTGCCTCAAGACTGACTCCAGCATTATGTCAGTGGAGGCCTCACCAAAGCCAGCTGCTAATGAGGACTATTTTTGTTCCAAACAATCCGTTTCTGGATCTAGCCAATTTCCAAGCTACTACAATGGGGGGGAGGGGAGAAGGAAGGGCTAATATCCTTTTCCACCCTGATGTCAACTCTCATGTTCATCTGATAGCACAGCAAGCAGATTTTAAACACTAACCCAGTATAAGGTTTCTTTCATCTTGCTATCTGCCACCCCTCACAATGTAAGAATAAAATAGATTAGTCCTGTTATGGTGGGAAGTACCAGCTTCCTCTCTGACAAAAATATTCCAAAGTGAGGAAGTTAAAGAAGGTACCTGGACTTTCCTCATTTTGGTTGGTAATGACATGTTGATACTTCTGAAGCTTTCTCATGACACTGTTCAGGCAAATTAAGCCTGTCCACAGCAAATGAAAAAGGGTGATCTGTATCAGAGAGCTATCTCTGAATGCCATGAGCACCTCTCTTTGCTTCCTACTAGCTGCAGAGAAGGGTGTGTATCAGCTGCATGAGTCATTTACTTTTGACCTTGACAATAGTAATTTTCACCAGTTTCCATGTATATTTCTAAAGCAGATTCATTTGCTTCACTGCTTCTAACTGATTTGTAATATACCCATCTCAGAGGTATGATGAATACCTTCAGTTTTTCCAGCAGTGTTTTTTTTTCTTTCTATTTCAATACAATAAATACCATTTTTATTTTGCAAATTAATAATGCATTTGAATTCTGCAGGTGTTTTTCTGTATGCTTTAATATCATTTTAAACTTGGGGATAATGCAATTGCATTTGATGGTCAAAAAGGTAGCTCACCCCCTGTAATATGATCAATTTGCTGTTGCTGTAGTTGTTCACTCACAGCTGTGTGATGGTTGATCTTTGTTTTTAATAGACATTATTGTATCAACCATTTCACTGCTTACCATTTTTTTGCAACAAAAAGCATGAAGATGTACTGAATTTAATTTTCTATAGAGAAACACTTCAAGGTTGCACTTGAAAGTTGTCCTTTATTGTATCTATGCATTAGCATTTTTTCCACAAGTGGTCTCTGAAAGAATACTTCCCTCCAATGTCTTGTTTCTGCCTTTGCACACTGACAAAAGTCTCTAGGGTTATTGTTATCTTAAATGCATCTTTTTGAATTGCAATGGCAGCACTTCTAAGTGTACAAAACATCCTACATACACCTATTCTGGAATGACAATACGAGACCTCCTCTTGTTTTTTGCGTTGGCTCCCTACTTTTTTATGTTCTTCTTTGTACCTAGAGGGAGTGCTTTCCCATTCATGCTGTTTATTTTTGCTACTTCAGCTTTTGTAAAAGAGACAAATTTGCAACGTGCGTTTATGGCTAGAGACAGATAACAGGTCAAAGTGATGTAGGAAATCATGACTGTTGCTACAGTGCACAGTTCTCAATGATAGTTTAGCTTCTGGGAATGATGTGGGTGTGGGACATACAGTCATCAGGATGGTGTTTGTGCATGCCAGAGTACAAAGCCCCGAGGTAGAACTCTTCAGGCTAAGCTCTCCAGAGGTGACAGTGACAGAAAGCCCCACCGGCAGAGCCTTGAGGGTCTTGTGAGTATGGATGAACGACACAATCAGACTTGCATTTTTCTGGAGCATGTGGCTCAGGACATTCAAACTGCTCTGAAAAGCATCTCTAGAAGACTATAAGTCTAGCCCAGGTGAAAAGGGATAACTTAATACCATGTTAAGAAACTCTGATGTGGGAGGAATTTCTGGGATGATGAAAAATGGTGGAGTTTGTACAAGGAAAGATGTGCTCGAGAGGATTCAGAACTTGGGATGCATCTTATGTGTTGGCTTCATATGTATACTGAGTGGGTAGCATGGGACAAAAAAAGCTCTCTTTAAATTTCCAGAAGGTCAAGAAACTAGATGTATGTTATATCTGGCAGAATGCTAGATGACACCTCATGATGAAAGCCAAGTATTCTGCCTTATGTAAAATTCTGTTGCTGTGGGTTTAAATCCCTTTCTGACCTAAAATCTCCTGCAGCCTTGGCAGAAAGAGGAACTCTTTATTTCCTCTAGTGCTCTTTTATTTTTTTTTTCCATCTTCAAGATCTGGTCTTTGAAGAAAGAATGGAAAGTAATAGAAGCATTTTTGAAAAAAGAGCACAATAATAAAATGACAGAAAAAAATGAATGAGGGAAGCTGCAATTATGCAAGGGCATAGAGTTTTGCTAACATGCAATAGAACCTGGGAGTTTCCAGAATACAAATTTATTTTAGATCAGGAATTTTATCCCTGTTTTCTTCAAAATATTAACATTTTACACAAAAAAAATTTACTAATTTAAATAACTGTGTTCCCTGACACCTATTGAAGGTTTATGCAAACCTTGAGAACAACTAGAAAATATAAAATCTGAATAAATTTAACCAGGGAATGTTCCAGATTGTGCACATGGGATGGGGCAACCCTGGATGTATGTACACACTGGGGAAGGAGACCGGCCCCACAGTGGGACATTGTCCCACTCTGCTCTGGCTAAGGTGAGGTCTCACCTTGGATATTGTGTGCAGTTTTGGCCACTACAATATAAGAAAGCTATAGAGCTATTAGAAGGTTCAGAGGGGGGCAAATAAGATGCTGAAGGGCCTTGAGGTGAAGCCATACGAGAAACAGCTGAGGTTACTTGGTCAGTTCAGCCTGGAGAAGAGGAAACTGAGAGGAGACCTCAATTGCAGTCTACACTTCATGAGGAGAAATAAAGGGGCAGACAATGATCCTTTCTCTCTTTTTCACCCAGACAGTGGTTGGGCACTGGAACAGGCTCCCCAGGGAAGTGGCCACAGCCCCAAACCTGATAGGATTCGAGAAGGTTTGGACAATACTCTTGTGCACATGGTGTGGCTCTTGGGGTCATCCTGTGCAGGGACAGGAAATCAATAAACCTTGTAGGTCCCTTGCAACTCAGGATATTCACTGATTCTATAAAATGGTAATAGCTATCAAAATTACTCTTATTTGAAAATTTGGATTGTGAAGTTTCAGCAATTCCTACGTAAAATACTCATGCTGTCAATCTCCCAAGTAATGTATGAACATGGTTTTATGGTTTCATCATCTGTCCTGTTCTGCTTAATGTTGTGCTGGCTAAGATTTATATGACCTTAAGATGTGCCACTGGTTAGTATTTAGTACTCATGTATGTTGGGACTGCCCATAATTTAAAAAAAAATATATCACCACTGCAGACATAGAGGCAATTGATAGAAAAAGAGAGCAAATAAATGCTTTTGTTTCACTAACTCACAAAGAAGCAGTTGAAGAAAACGTACAAGTTTCATTCGGAGCAGGATTCTTGCAAGATCTTCATTTGCTGGCATTGCTCAGAACTGATATCTGTAGGGGAGACTGCTTCCTGCCCTCCTACCCACAGCATTTTCCATCACTGCAGTCAACTAGGCAGCAGCATGCAGATGAACCTGGGAATGAGGCAGGCAGGAAAACAAAGAGAAGAAAAAGAGGGCTGCAGACATTTTTTTAAACCGTCATTTCTGCTGGTGTTTTTTCTATTTAAGTGTGTCAGATTTTATTGTCACATTAACTTGGGAAATACCTTTTGCTTTTACATCTAGAATCAACTTTTAATTCTCTTTGAGGAAATAAATACAGTTGGACACATTCATCTTCCAAGAATGTAATCTTTTCTCTGTGAGGATGACACATAACCTGAAATTGTAAGGTGACCTCTGGAAAGATGAAAGGATATGCCTCTCTATTTCATGCAATTTTTGTTGTCCTAATTAATGGTGAATCTTCACAAGCTGGCAGATATGATCTAACAAATCACAACTGTCAAAGGCCTCCCCTTTCTCTTTCATGTGCTCTACCAACTGTTTTTTGACACCAATCTCCATGCTGATTTTTTCCTGTGCAGTGATTTCAGTGCTAATTTGACTACTCAATTGCTAGACTGTCAGGATGTTAACCTGACAAGAACGTCAAATTGCTTTATTGGAGGTTTGTAAGTCCATTGGGGGGAAGTGCCAGAGCTGGTCCATGTGGCATCACAAGGGTCTAGGATGTACCTGTGAGAGTCAGTGAACAATTAGACCAATGACCTTTAGCAGGAAAACTTCACTTGCTTGGTTTTCTTTTGTTTTTTCTTTCTGTCCATTACATACAATATTTCTAGCTATCTCTTTTGGATGATTTCTAGAGCAAAGCTGGTGACAATGTACTGTGGAAACAGCAGCACACATTTAATTATTTGTGAGACACAAATTTGATCGTTAAGCCAGGCAGATCATCTGTTAGAATAACATAGAATGAAAAGAATAAGTTTGCATAGAAATAGAAGAAAAATTACAGATTTTTTTTCTAACTGTTGACATAATACAGCAAAGGTAGGTGTCTTATCTTGCTGTATATTAATTGATTATTAGTATTTTGTATGGGATAGCTTTATTCTCAATATAATCAATTTGACTGCAAGGACCACTTGCTGTTCAGTACTTCCTTGCTATAAGTATGTACTACACTGTGTTACTGTGTCATCAGATTGCAGGGCAAGGACTTTGTGTTTTGACATGTTTCTCCTATTATTCAGTGCTGTTTATGCTAAGATTGTTCTGCCTGTATAAATAGCAAATTACTCTTTGTGTACATGTATGAGAGATAGAGAAAGTGGGAGAAAGATGGAGAAAGAAGAGGAGAGGGAGAGTACAGAAGGGATGGATGGAGAGAAACACTACCTCAAGGCAACAGCTAAAAAGCAGCAGGATTCCCAAAAACAGTGTGCTAATCATTCTGCTACCTGGCTTGGCCATATGGAAATTGGACATGATATTTACCATAACCTGCTGGAGGTTAATTTTTCATTTGGAAAGGAAACTGCAGGTTTGGAGCTACCTGAGATCTGAATGTTTTATAATGCTGTGTGCTGAGAAGTAGTGAGAAGAAATTTAAATATCAAAAATGCACAAACAACCCTGCCTTTACCTGCCAAGACTGACATGTTGTTAGTTCTGTGGAGCGAGAATATTCAAATTTACCTGCTGCTTTTAACGAGTCCTGAGATATTTGCTGCAAACCTGGGTATCAGATCAAGTGCTGACTAAATGTATACTGACCGTCACAGAGCACACTTCAATACTCCTTTCCTCTAGCAACGGTATACTAAATGTAAACAGCTAATTTCAGCCTTGTGACAGGACTGTAAAGAAGTTGCCCTACTGTGCCAGCCACCTAAATAATATATGAATACAAGCACAAGACCAAGAAAATCATGGTACGTTTCCTCACTATCAACTTTCAGAGAAAGGACATTCTCAACTGGTATCATTCAGTTACTCATCTTTTAGTTTTGATGCTGAAGATTTTGAAAGTATAAATAAAGAACATTTGTTTCTCATTATCTGTGTGACTGTGGAACGACATAGTAAGACACAGAGATGATACCTGTTAGGAAAAACCGAGTACATGAATTGTTAGAACAAAATTATGAGGCAATTGGGGTTTCTTTTTATTATTTCCGTAATATTTAAATGCATACTACATGACCTTTTACCTCAGACCACTGACATATAAGAATTGCTTGCATATTGACATAGTATTGGTTTAGTGTTGTAAATCACATATTGTATAAGGAAATTATTATGGCATCAAATGAAAACTATTCATCAGTATTCTGTTAATAATATATCTAGGCGCAACCTTAAAAGGCAGTAAAAGGCAGAAAAAAATTTTAAAAAAACCCCAAAATGTTTTTGTAACCGAAAGTAGCTGCTGCTAGAGGAGATCTCCTCTCAGTGTAGGGTTACTGTGTTTATGCAGTGGGTTTTTTTTCTTTTCAATTTTTCTAGGTACAAGAGTGAATTTTGCCTACCAAGATGCAGACATTGCTTTAGGATTTGTTCCAGCCCAATTGTTGCCATAGAGTTGTGCTGGGTCACACACAACCATGACAATTTCTTGCAGTGATCAGCAGACAGTGTGGATGAATTCGTACATCTCACTGTTTCTCCAATATCAGACCACCTATAAAGGACACAGTAGTAAGAGTATAAAAGTGGAAAAGAAAAGAGATGAGGGAAGCACATGGGAACAGGTAGAAATGTCACCCCTAATTCACACCCTGACATGCAGGCTCGAAGATGAAGGGTGAACAATCTGCCCATTTTGCAGCTGACAGAACTAATGTTCTTGTCCTTGAAAGAAATGCCACAAAGCACTGTCAGCTGTCTTTCTTCTTCTAATCAGTTCCCAAACTCCTCTCTGATTTGTATTCCCAGGGGAATTTTTTATTGTCTTTTCACTTTTTTTTTTTCTGGAGGCTTCCTCTTGTCTACACCTTTATGGACTTTTGCCATTTGCCTCAACTGTGTCCCACGGAAAGCACTGGGGATACTTTAATGTGACAATGAATCATCACATTAAAATATCTGTCATGCTGTCAGATTGCTGTAAAGAAAATCAAAGATTAACAACATATTTTCAGTGTTGTTCATTTCCAGTAAAATGGTTCTGCCTTGAGAATTGTATTTTTAGTGGTAGTTTGACAAAATTTACAGGAATTTTTATGGACAGATAGTTTTAATAGTTATAATAACAGGATGGCTTTTATTTCTATTATAGGAAGCAATGGATTTCATGAAAGGAAGCAGAAATGGTCTATACAGCTAGAATAGATCTCAATTAGAGATTGTTAAACTATAAACAGGAAGAGCATGAAGTGGTTTTTTTTAAAATTAATGCCTCCAGAACAACCATCACATTGGAAACAGCACAATTCAGCCTTAAAATTGCCTTATGCATTGGTACATCAATTACATAAGTCCTGCCCTCCCTTCTCCTTTCCTGTCGTCTCCCTCTCTTTTTGGCTTATATGAGACCTGACATAAAACAGAAAGGTTACTGACTTTGCTGCAGTAATAAAGGTCTGACAGAGAACCTCTTGATACTGTGTTTTTTAAGAGTGGCTGAGATATCTCATCCCCATCTCTCACTCTGCTTGTGATAAGTTCAGCCCCAGCTCCTGCAGGAAGAACTGAAATGCATAAATTTCTGTTGTAGGTTTCCTAAACGCAAGAGGAGCAATTAACGGAAATTTCTCATTTCACGGCCTTTACACAAACTCTTTGCTAACTTCTTTGCTAACTTACAGGTATATGTTCATTTAGGAGGATTATTGTTAGATCAACACTAATACGAGAAAAAGCACTTCTTAGTCTTCTACATTTACTTCACTTTTCACCATGCTATATCATGTATATTCATAAGACAAAGAAGCTGATCTTGGATTGGTAGTTGGGCAGTCTGTACACAACAGGACTTAATAAAATTTTCTAAAAACTATCTTTATTCTTGTCTCTCACTGTGAATTTTTAATAGCTCTTTTAAACTACTGGAAGTTCGGTAGAATAGCAACATCCAAATCAAAGAATAATACAGATTATTTATTATCTAGGTTAAATGTTTAATTCTTACACATTGGAAAGCATTCTTATTTGCACTCCATTCTTTTTGGCATGTAGTAGCTATTACTGTGATAGTCAGTAAAGTCTCCACTGAGGGTTACTATGTAGATAAATTAAAGTGTAAGAAATTTATGGTGTTTCAGTGTTGTTAAAGTAAATGTATCTATGGAAACTTGCTAGAACAACAGAAAAGCGGCTGTTCCAAGATGGGAGGTGAGATATGGTTCCTTCAGCAAAAAGCCTCCAGTTGCTTAGGTGTACATCAGACTGCACCAAAAAGAGTATCTGGTTGGGTTTGGTTGTTTGTTTTTTTATTTGCATAACCATAATAGAGGTATTTGTCTAGTAAAGAAAGAGCTTTGCTTCAGTCCTGTGCAACAGGGTAACTAATGTTTCTTACCTGATTTCATTTTTCTCTGTTTAATTAGGGTCATGAAGGAGTGGCATAAATTAGTGGTATGAAATTTGTAGGATAATATATCTGGTGTTTGAAAGAATGGAGTGAAAGGAAGCATTGTACCCTGTTCTTGGCTTCCTATTTGACTCCCATTTTTAACTTTTTTTATAATAGCCAAATTGGGAAAAAAAGAAAGATATTTCCGCACACTTAACCCTAAATTATATTCTCATGTTCCATCTTACACTAAATTCATTGCTTTACCTGATTATCACATAATCTGTTGATGTCTTTGTTTCCAATTAAATGGTGTATGGATAGAGGGTAAGAAGCAAGTAATGCCAACAATATTTGCATAATATTTCCTCATGAACACTGGAATATGTTATATTCCATATAATCTCCCATGTTCAGGCAGAGTGTTTCTTCCATTTTTTTTATGGTCAGTATTGCACATGATATCTGTGGAAATACAGTGTCATAAAATTAGAGCAACAACTGAAATAACTGCTATGCAATATGGATACCATAGTAATGAATTGTATTCTGCAGCCAAGGTCTACTTCCTTCTAATTGCCATTTGAGGTAATTTTCATCCCACATTAAAAGCAATTGTTTATCTTCAAAAACATCTGTAAATCTAGTTATGAACATGCTGCAGCAGCTTTACTGAGTCTGTAATACCCCTTTGTAGCAAACCTTTGCCTGTGATTGTAGCTAACTTTGTTATGGCCTAAGCTAGATTGGTAGTAGTATATTCAAGAATATCTACTGTAATGTTAGGGTTTATCTTTCCAAATAAGGTAATATTTTACCTGACAAGAAGATCAGGAATTAATTCTGTTGCCTTCAGAACACATTCAGATATACTGCTTTTTTTTGTCAAGGTTTTGAAGGATCAGTATTAAGCCAGATCTGGAATGATATAGTTTGGTTTGCAATCTTGCAGGAAGATTTATTAGCTGTCTGTACATATAGTATTTGTCCAGGCATTTTAAGGTGATCTGTTTTTTAGTGAATTTGGAATCCTAGTTTTAGCCTGTGTATTCCTTTCAGTAGTTCCACCCTCTTTTGCTCTTTTTAGTTAATTTAGATAAACTTATCTGACTATTCACTCAGAATTTAAGAAACAGGAGTTGTCTCTGTTGCTGGCTTATTCTTCTCCTTTATTTGATAAATGTTTGCTGTCATGGCTCAATAAGGTATGAGCTGCAGTCTGTTTAATTTTGGCAGTTTGTATTTGCTGAGGATGCTTGGCTTGCCCTCCCAAATATTTACCTGATTCCACTTAGTTTATTTACTTTCATTAATTTCTTGCATAATTCTGTGATCAACTATGTGGCCATTATTAACACTGATTGGACACATAGTTGAATGCAAAATTTTTTATTAAGTTGAAGAGAGGAAAACTTGATTTGGGCTTTTTTCAATTAACTTGACAGATGCATAGATAGCACTAGATGGATAGATTCAAATAAAAAAAATTGCTTGCATAGACATATTGTCATTATTTTTTGAAGTTTGCACCTGATGAAATTTTTTCACATAAACAGACATAATTATACTCAATTTGACACAGGGACACTGCATCATCTGAGGTTTTTAGTTTTGAAAAAGTTCATGACACAATCTGAAGAAACATGAAGTGACTCATTAATAGAGATACAGCATTTTGATCAAATCCATTATTAATAATAATTCCCATTAGAAAGGGAGAATTGAGGTCTACCTGTTTTCCTTTGTCAATTTTAATTGTAGATATAAATATTTTTATAAAACTCTGGAGGACTAAGTACATTTAGTTTAAGTTGTGCAGCATACTTGGATGAAAGATTTTCATGTTTAGATATTTGCTACTCTATTGTTCTGCTCCTGTTATATGAAGAATAATATGTCTCCTTATGCTTTTCCCAGGTCACTTAGAAAATCTTTTTGGTTAAAATAATTCAGGCCTTCTTCACTTTTTCACCAATACACCTTCTTTGGGCCTGGCATAAAATCCCATTTCTTTGTTCAGAATCTTGTCGTTAACAACATCTTTTTTGTGAGAGACGGAAATGTATCAGGAATCATCATTATCTGTTCTATCTTGTATATTTAATTTCTGTGTTTAGGCAATCAAATGTCTTGTTCTTTTTGCTGCAGGTGTGCACAGAAGCATGTGCTTCCAATGCTCTTTGAAAAGTAACCAGCAGTAACATCTCTTTACAGTTTTATTAAGTGGTTGTTTCATTCAGCGCATCATTCTTAGACTCACTTTTTGTTCATGGACAATATGAGAAAACATTAATGGAGCATTGATTATAGAAGCTTTGTGGTTGATAGCCATAGTCTATTTTTTAAAATGCCATGCCACACAACTTGAAGTTTTTGACATTTGCTGCAGTTCATTCCCAGCAATGGGTCACATAAAGGGTTTGTCAAAATGGAGTTATATCCAAAGTTAGGAGTGAAACAAAGAGAATTAAAGATCTGAATCCTCTAAACAGAATCCTGTGGTGGGTTAGTAGTGTTACCATTTTTTAAAATAAGCATAGATTTATGGAATAGACAGCAAAAGTTTGCTCAGCATGTTACCGTGGTAGCATTACCGAATTTCTTGGCCCAGCCACCAATAAACTTTTTAGCATTTCGCACAAGCTAATACATCCAGCCACATGACACATGACAAGTTTCTGCAACTGAAATGGTGCATCATATACAGTAAAAGGAAATGAATGTCTAAAAATGTGACAAGAATATCCTCTGCAGCTGTAGGACAATGATAAGCTTATTCTGTTCAGAAAGGAAAGATTTCTTATTTCAAATTCAATACTCTTTAATGTTTTGGACAAAACCAAGGATTAGCAGCCAAGTGATGAGAGGAGTTCTGTTTGGACACACTACTAGAAATTATTTTGAAGGCTATCAGGTTTAATATAGTGAAATATAATACTTGAAGTGAAGCTCTGAGCTCTGCCTCTCTGACAGACCATCAGTGGTCATGAACCAGAGATGGAAAAAAAGGGCACACAGAGAGGCAAACCATTTAGCCTTGATGAGCACCAAAAATTCTAATTCAGCAGCTACATTTTCAGACAAAATAAGGAAGAAATACTGTTTTTTTCATGCCTCAAAAGTTCAGCAAGATACTTTACTTTAGTTTATGCCTTATAACTGAAAGACAAGAGGAAAGACAGCAAAACAGAGATCCATATTACTGATTCTGTCAGGAAGTTGATTGAGACTATCAAGAATTATACCATTTTGTTGCTAAAGATAGATGTCCATCTCACCCATCTGTATCAAGCTTTTGATTCATGGGGAGTTTTGCTTTTTACTTTTGATGGTTTTGATATTATTCTTGCAGAATTACTCTTTAGCAAGAAGAACTGGGGCTCTGTGCTTCATTGTAGAGATACAGTAGTCCAAACTTTAGCTTTCTAGTAACAGTTAAATAGTACAAAAGCAGGATTTGTTAATGTAAGTCATAGTATGTACCTGTCTACAGAACATCTGTATAGCAGTCTTTGGGAAGAAGAAAAGCCTTTTGCACTAAGGTACACCCCGTTCCCACAGTCAGTCAGCAAAAGCATAATGAAATCAAACTGCTATGTTATTTTTATAATATATTAAAGAATAAAGTGTAATTGTACAGATAAGGAACTAGTTGAACAGATGATCTTGGTTGAAGTAGCTTAGTCAATCAAGTAAGGCATAAGTAGAGCTAATTTATGTTTAGGTGATGTGATTGATGGATGATTCTCAGGTCTCTTTGAATTGTACTTTTCTCTGAGTCATTCCAAATTAAAAAAAAGAAAAATATTCTCCCTTTCAAGAGAATATTCTCAACTGGAGAAACACTGGAATAGCCCAGGAAATGTAAGAAAGTATTTTAATTGGAGAATTTGTTCTGACATATTTACCTCTTGAAGATAAGGGTGAGAATTGCAGTAGTCCTTATGATTGCTATGTACTAAAATTGTGATTCTTCTTGTAAGTACATAGATATAATGAGCATTGTAAATGGAGAAACCTTTCAAACCTAGTCAGTGGATTTTGGATTGTCTCAGTTTTGTCTGTTGATTGAAATTCCTGTGCAAATGAAGCATTTGCTTTAGAAAACACCTTTAGTACTATTGGCAAAACTTGTTGACATGAGGATTAAAGGAACAATAGAAATAAATATAAAATATTCATTCTCTGAAACAATAGTGATAATAATATCAGGAGACAAGACACTCCCTTAATTTATTTAACACTAATCTTATTCTGTGCAATGAACTAGAGAGTATTTTGTGTAGGGATGATGTTAAGATAGCATTTATGCATGCTGAGATGTTTCAGTAGAACTCTTAATTGTCTTCATTTTATAAAATTCCATGAAGATTGAATTTTCTTAGTAGTCGTCCTTTGTGTGCAATGTATACCAATCCAAATCAAGACTGGGTAACATCTGCCCTTCTATCAGGCATTCTCGCACTTACACTGACTTTATCAGACCAGCATGAGTGGTGAAAAGAGTCAGGTTTTTAGGTTTCCCGGTGGCTTTAGAGCCACATAGTGCAGTAATAGTTTTCTGCCAAAAAAATACCACATAAATATAAAGGTAAGCCTTGTACTGCTTTGATAAGGCAAAGTAGGAGTGTTTTCTGCATATTTTAAGTGGAAGAAGAATCTGGAGATATAGAAACCAGATTCACTGAGTTTTGGTTGGTTTTCTGTCATTAGCAATTTCCTTGCCATTCCATTTGCTTATATAAATTTTCTCTGCAAAAGTGAACCCAATTGCCCAGTCTCCTAGCATTAGTATAGTATCTACTCTGTTCAGTGAAGACATGCCAGACATTGGAGATTTTCACTCCATCACAGAGAGGCTTATCTTTCTGGGATAGATTAGCTGTACTATTTCCAGTGACAACTCAGCCATTTGGGCAATTTTCAGTTAAGAAAGAATTGAGAATAATAAAATCCTTCTTGGATCCATCATCTATTTACCTGTTCCCAAGCATCACAAGTTTCAGGATCTTATGGTGCAAACTAACAACACAAGATAATGTCCGTACCTCACCTTACAAAACAGTCCTTGGGAAGCATGCAGATGCACCAAGTGGATCTGCAGACCAGTCTGAATTCTACATGGTTTGCATAAACTGGAATAACTAAGTCCAGCTGGATCTTAGCTTTTCCTAGTAACCAAGGTTTAACTTGTTGAACATAAGCTGATTCAGCCTTGTCTGGATTTTTGTGGAGGCACTGAATGTCCCTACACCAAAAAACCCAGCATGCTCTCTAGGACCCTGGTTAGTCTGTGGTTTCAGTTGCCTCCTTATTATCCTACATAATAGGGTTGGCTGTAGTGTGCCAGAAATATTGACACTGAAGAATCATATGGTCTGCTGGGAAAGAGACCAGAACAAACCACAACATAAATTCACCCTTTGAGTACTATCTCTGGTACTGTTCTTTTCAAGACATGCACCACAGATGTAAAAAGAGTACAGACAAGGGCAAAAATGTGGAACATCTTTTGTGTGAAGAGATAGTTATTCATGAACCTGAAAAAAAGTAAGTGAATGGGATATGATGTAGTCCTGTAAAGCTGAATGGTATGAAGGCAAGCAGAGTATTATTATTCTCTGTTTCCTGTAACACAAAAACATAAAAGCATCAGATAATATCGTTGGACAGGGCTTTCAAAATGGATAAAATGTTCTTATTTCTGTAGTGTATTATATACCTTATTCCAATGTCGATAAAGGCTTTATATTGAAAAATAATCATTGTCATTATGTCCAGTGCAGACAGACAAAACTGCTGCTGTTTCAAAGCAATTCTTTTACCCTTACCAGTTTTCCAAAGCTCACATATTTTAGTCTTTATGTCCATGGGGTGGAAATAATGAATATCCTGTGTCTGCCTTCCTTCTTGCCCCAAGTTATATGTTGAGGTTTTCTTAAGTTTCCAGTTAATGCCAAATGCAACTCTGAAATATCAAGAGCGCTGAGAAACAGAGCTCTTACAGTGAGGTTTCTTTCATAATTTTACAGCTGCTGCTGAACTACTTTAGTGCTGCATGATTCAATATGACAAGTGCTAGGTGGCTGACAGTCTTCCCAGAAAACATATCCCACTTCAGCCAGCAATTCTTGAGTATGTGGTAGGAATTTATTGGTGTATCTACCTACCTTCTGATAGGTAAGAATTGGATTAGAATATGATAAATTTATTTAGATGGTCATAGTAGTCCATATGAATCAGTTTTCTGGATTGTATGCTGCCAGAATCTCATTAGAACAGACTGAAATTTCAGAGGTGTAGTGTTTTCACCTGGATTTAACACCTTCCTCAGCCGTGAATCCATCATCAAATGGCATCTGAGCCTTTAATGGATTTACTGGTTTTAGGTTAAGCAATTCCTTAAATGTCATTCTGCTGTGTCTTACCAATTTTCTCTTTTCAATGAAGCACCTTGTGTAAAACCATCAGTTGCTATAAAAAAAAAATTATTTCCCTGTGATACAAACACACAAATTCTTTCAAAATGCCCTTAGCCCCAAGAGCAGCACTACCCTAGCTGGTTTTATCTGGTCTGTTTTTGCCACAGCACAGTTCTCTCCTGGTAAAAAAATTTAACCTAGTTTTTCACATCCGTGAAATGCATGTTTACAAATTCTCTTTGTTGGATCATATCTGCGTATTGCCATATATGTATGGATTTATGTGAGTATATATATATATATATACACACACATATACACATATATGCTAAGATACTACACGTATGTTTGCCATGTATGTATTAATGTGTATGTGTATTTAGTTCAAGCACAGTTTACACAGCTTTATAAAGATTTACATATAGCTGATATAAGCTATAATAGCAATTGCAAATAGTAAGAGTGTAGTGTTATCAGTGGCACTTACATTTTCTTTTGGCTTCTAATTCACATATGTACTCATGCAACGATAATTATGGTAAAGACCATATTTTTTATCTTTATTTTTTATGAGGTCTGTACAGAATTTTTCTTGAAGTATTTTTGACCATCAGTAGACTGTTCTGGATTTGGAACATGGGCACTCTATGTACTCTATCAGTAAAACAGTTGCTGTGGATCAATTAATGTATTACTTAGGTGTTGGTTAACTTTCTGTATATATTCATGGATCTTCTTTGACATTGGTGTCTTAATATAGGTCACTTGCTTTAGCATAACCTATGACAGCATAGAAATCCTAAGAGTTCCTCAAGCACTGATGAGAGCTCATTATTTGCAACAGCCTTGCAGATGAGGGATGTCAAAAAGGAAATACAGAAATGTATGCACCATGGTTATGTAAAAGAACTGAATTTTGTTATATGTTACTATAACTAAAAAAGATTCCACAGAAGCTTTGTGAACATGTGCATGTACGTTTTCTAAATTTATATTCTAAAATCAGGTTATCCTTGACCTCATAACCATTTTGATTTGGAACTTTCATCTTAATTTAGGTCTGCTGTTAATAAAGGACAAAGTGCAGTAATAGGTGCTAATCTTTATAAAACAGAACATTAAACTTATATCCAATACCCTCCTATTGTGAAATGAGAAAGTGTAACCCAAGTATCATTAAGAATTAGACTCAGTTCATCCTGTTTCATGGTCTTGTTTGGAGATTCCATGTAATTTGCAGATATTGATCAGTCTTCCTGTCTCTACATGTTCAAAAAATACAGCGTTAGTATCTCATTTTAGTAGCTTAGAATGGAAATCATGAAAAGATATGTTTGAAGATTTTTTTGATTTTTTTTCTGTACTGATCCAGATACTGGGCCAAGAATAGAATGAAATTTTTGACTCAGTTTGTATGAGATACTATACCGTTTCTTAGTACTTCAGTGTTTTTTCTTGAGAATTGGGGAGCAGTTAGATTTTGTTGTTTGTTTGCTTTTATAAATTAAACTGCAAAACCAGGAAGTGTCAGGATTGTTACTCAAATATACACATTTATATTAAAAATGCTTATTCTTTGTTACAAAGTAGCAGTAATTTGTCTTTGAGCAGTTTGGTCTTGCCTGACCCTAAACTGATTGAATATCTGTAAGCATGAAAATTGGCTGCATTTCTATCATTCTTTCACCTCTGTTTGGATTTCCTGTGAGGCATATTTCAAGCTCCAATCCTTTGCCCAGTCTGTCAGCCCAAACCAGAATTAACTGTGTAGAGAGCTTTGGAAAGTAGTGGGGGGTTATTACTTGGTGGACAAAAAATGGCAAAGCTGCTTTACTACTTTTTAGTATCTAGTTAAGCATGTTCAACACATTTGTTTACAGAAGTTTAGTCACTCAATAAGTTCATGCATTTCTGTAACATGTAAAAGAATCTATAGATCTTATTCATTGCATTCAGAACATGTCAATGCATTAGAGCTAGCTGGAATAAGAAGAAATATATTAGCATTTAATTAGAGAATGCTGGAAAGAACAAAATGCCCAACTGCTAGTTGTAACTGACAACCTCCCTTAATTCAGTGTGAAAATATTTATGAAAGGTTATTTTTCAGGTTTGCATTCGAATTTGGGTTTCAGCTTAGGGTCTTCTTTAATAGGGTCATGGGCTTCCTCTGCTTCTACAGGTAACATATTTCCATAAAGACCTTCAAGTGCTCAGTATTCCTGAGCCTGCATTTAGTCTTACTTCTTTCTGTATTTTTTAGCAATGAGCAGTTTTTGCCAAAAAGTGTTACTGGTTGTTTCTGCTTTAAAACAACAATCCAAGTTTTAAAACTCTTATATGGCCATTGCAATCTTTCTTAGTCTTCAGGTATGCCCTTTAACTTTCTTTGGTCTAGCTGTTCTTTGCTCTGTGTATGAGAGACATGTCATTCTTTTCCTTGTACACTCATTCCTTATACTTCCATGACACAGAGTTACAAGTTTTCTTCTAGTTGTCACCATGCCTCAGTTTACTGATGCCTTAATTGTCAGGCTTATGCAAGCTCATGATCATCTTCTCATCTTCTCTTCCCATGTCATTTGTTAGAGAAACAGGATCTCTGATTTCCTGTAAAGTTCTTCCTGTAGTCCCATAAAACACATGCCTTTCACTTGCTTGTAGATACAGGGACATGCTTATAACTAGCACATATTTCATAAGCTTGCTGCATTTCAAAGATTGGGACCATTGTTTTGTGTGGTTTCCAAAGTTTTCTGTGTGTCTAAAATTTAATGGTCCAGAAATGAAATTTAAAATATTTTTTGTGGAGAGCAAACTAACTGTAAGTTTCTTTACTATAAAACATGAAAGTTTAAACAACAACAACAAAAAAAAGTGAGATAATCGATGTGCAGGATTATATTTTTTTATGAAAATGGCACCAGGATTTTGTAAAAGGTGTGTGGATGCATCCTGTTACCTTTGTAAATGCAGCTTTTTTCTTTAACTGTGGCTCTTTTCCTTCAGATCTTTTTCCTACTAGTAAATTAGAACTGTCTTCTGTTTTCATTTAGATTAATATGAAGGTTTGAAATGGTTAATTATAAGACACAGAATTGTGCCCTACTTTGAATCTGAATCAATGTCATCTTGTCTTTCTAAATTCAACCTGTGAATTTTGAACAGCAGCCATGTTTACCTCTCCTAAGAGGGCCTTGAAAATCCGTGGGGCAGAATTTGGTAATATAATGAAGTTATGTCCAGATACCATTCTTTCTCTTTCTTCTTCTGGTTGGACTTTCACCAGTGAAGCATCCTCTAGCATTGTGGTAACTGTGGACTTTGATAGCCAGTAGTTAGAACAGCACATAGGTATAGAAGCCTGGAGCTCAAAGCCAGATCATTCTGAGCTTTTCAGTCTCTAGCATCAGCATCAAAGAACCACCTCCTATATGTCAGTACATTAATTTCTTTTTCTGGGACTCCCAATACTTTTGTAGTTTTATTTCTGTAGTACTAAACACATTGTTTTGACTTTGAGTCAGGTGCATAGTGTGCTGCAAGAATTTGAGGTTTTGCCTAGAGTTCAATTTATGCCAAAAAGTCCTGAACAACAATGTCACCCTGCTGTTTCTGCCAAAAAGTTACTAATCTCCTAAAAAGTGGATACTTTATGGATTGTAACAGTGAAGGACAATTTGGGATGATGAGGCCTCAGGAGGCTCCTAGTCCAACACTGCCCTTAGCAAGCTCAGCTGTGGATCAAGCCATTGCTCAGGGCTTTATTCTGTGGCAGCTGGAAACCCTCTCTCTCCCCAGGACAGGGCTGCCCTTTGTTCCTGCCTCATTCACCTGAGGGTCCCACTCTCCTCTTCATCCCACCACCTGTACAGATGGCCTGCCCTCATGCATATGGACCTGTCTGCTACGCCAGTTTGGTGCCACCTGCAAACCTGACAGGGTGCACTTGGTCACCTTTCCAAGTCACAGATAGAGACATTACACAGGACCAACCCCAGGGCAGCCGCTGTGGGATCCCACAGGGCACCAGCCTCCAGGAAGGTATGACCCAGTGGCTGTCCCATCTGAGCCCAACCACTCAATCCATTGTGGGAAGGTGCTGGGAGCCTTGCTGAAGTCAGCCTAGCTGATAGATAGCTCCTGCTTTCTCCATGTCTGCAAATTCAGTTATTTTATCACAGAAGGTATCCAGCTGATTTGCTTGTGAGTCACTTTTGGTAAAACCACCACAACAATTCCCCATCACCTTTTCCTCCCTCATATTCAGAAATGTGCTTCTAAAGGACCAACTCCATGATTGTCCCAGGAACCAAAGTAAAGCTTGTAGTTATGGGGTCGATCCATCATTTGCTTTCACCCTACGGACAGAGATCTCCCACAATCTCCAAGACTTTTCTTGAAGAGCAGCCTTGCAAGAACATCAGCCAGCTTTCTTAGCACAGCTTTCTTAGCACAGCTGAGTGCAATCCATGAGCTTATTTAGAGTTCACAGTAATCCTGGACTCACCCTCTTCTGGTCATTCTCCTTGCTCTTGATTCCTATCCTTAAGAACAGAGAAAGCCCTTGTTAATGAATACTGAGACAAAAGGCATTCCCTGTTTAAGCCAAGCTCATCTGCCTCTGTATGAGAGCCCTATGTGTTTGTGTCATAACAATGAGAACCATCTTCATCTCATTCTCTTGCCTGTCTACCTTTACTGTAAATTTTAACTCATCCACTACTTACTTCAGTTGTGTGACCTTTCCCTCCACCTCTTAGTCACTACAGTTTTGATTTCCATCCATGTGCAGTTGTGTGCCTGCCCTGGGGTGGGAGCCTGACATCCTGAATATTGTTCCTGTGGTCTCTTTTACTCCCATTTGTCAACACCCTTTTGTTTCGACTCTAACCATCATTTCTTTACTAGTCTCTGAGTTGTCATCTCTCTTCCTCATTAATTCTGTTTAAAAGATTTCTCAGTGTGATTTAATCTTTCCACAGAAATCACACTTTCCACATTATTAATACCAAGGAGAGATTTGGGTTTTGTACCGTTGCTTCCCTCCAACCAGGAGATGTTGTTCCCCACCTGAAGTCTTGCTTATGGCTTTTGAAGTCATGATGCCACCCTGCGTACAGCAGCATTATTTAGATTTTAGAGCAGATATACACTCAGTAGAGGAAGAAGGACTGCAAGTAGTTGTTTATAGCTGATAAAGTCTGACAATCATTTCCTGAAAACATTCTGATTTTGTTGTTTTTCTGATTATAATCTTGAAACTCTTAAACTATCATTGCTGTATGAATTTCTAATACATTCTGTATTTATAATCTCCTGTCTGGAAGTTTGTTTTCATAGTTTAACCTATTTTATTTCTTTACTTTTTTCCTCGTGAAATAGAAAATTTATATGTGTAAGTAATATTAAGAAGTGATATGTAGAAATTTAAGCTCACATGAATAATTTTAAGGGTTTTGTAATTTAAATTGTGGTCATTGCCATGATATTCTCATTTTTTGCATATATATACATTCATGCACAGAGCTTCCTTTCATACACAGCAGATCTCATGAACAGGCTTAATGAGTTAATTCTCAATTTACAGCCAATCTGGGGACTAAAGTTTTAATTTTGCAACTATATTTACAGAAATCCAGTGCCAAGTATTAAGATTAAAAAATTTTCAATATCTTCATATGTCAGACAATTTTTTAGCTAAATCTCCTGCCTTACTACAAGACTGTCAGTAGAAATCATTCTAGTCGCCTAGCTGTCCCTACAAAATTAGCAGGTTCTGCATGCTTTTGTTTTAGATCAGCAGCTTCAGAACATCTTGAACATTTCAGACTTCAATTGTATGATTGTATCATAACCTATGGAACCTCAGTGGATTTTGGCATTAACAAAGTGTTTTTAGTGAAAATTTGAGTTGTTTTAAAGGCAATCCCAATTTTTTTTTCAATTTTTCTTTCTGACATTGACATTACAGTTGCAATAAAGTACTGGAAGGAATGATTTCCAGCTTCCATTTTAGATTTTACCTGCAATGTCTTCAGCTAAGCCAGGAAGATCTTTTAGAGCTAAATCCCTGACAGTGAAGATTATACTCAAAATGTTGGAATCAACTTCCAGCTGAAGTAATCACACCAACTGATATTGGCAAAGAACATGCTTTTGTGAGTTCATGCATTTGAACTCAGCCTCTACACTGTCTCACTGACTTGCAGAAATTTTCACCTTCACACACTCTCACAGTTACAGACAAGACCTATTGAAAAGCCATTTGTACCCTGAAAAGTTTAACAGCCATAAGATGTAATAGGAGGGTATGTTCCTGTTCATAAGAAGAGGATAAAGACTCACTGTTGGAAGACTAAGATGAAGATGTCTGAAATCTGTGCAAGGTTGTTGATTCTTTCTTTCTAATAAGCTGAAAAAGACCTGCTGAATAGTTCTAATATATACATATATATATATATTTCTATATAAAATGTAAATAATTTGTTAACAGATGAAAAAATAGCTAGAATTAATTCCAGTTTTAATAGTGTGCTGTTTGTCATCAATGTTTTCATGAATGGAGTAGATTATTTCAGGCAACAAATTGCTCCCACACTCTAGTATTCCTCCAGGTGTCATGTACACAAACATGTTTTTATGCCCCCATGGGAATTATGATATATTTCTGTTACTTGGCTGAATGCATAGAGCAGCTCCTTGAATCATGCTCCCTATGTGAATTATGAATTGAGAACTTCCCTTATGCTGTATTTTCTGAAAAGGGCAGCAATTCCTTTTGATAATCATTCCTGTGAGCCAGCAGAAATCTGCAGAAAGATTTCTGATTCTGATTACAGATAGAATGAAAACACTGTGACTTGATTAAAACAAAAAAGGACTGAATAATAATAGTAATAACTTGTGCTATAACCACTAATAGTTGTCTTTACTGTGTTAGATGAGTTAGCCAAGTTCTTCCTTTCCACAAGATATTGTAAGTTTTGGCACAGTCATCTTCCATCCCTTTTGGTCTCTGCATAATTAAATGGTCTACAGGACTTACACGAAAATGTACACCCATGCTAAATGCATAGCACGAAGGTGTGTTAGATCGTAACACTTCAGTTACATGAAATGGAGCAAGGCAGTTTAGTAACCTGGAGCTGCAGAAAGGGGCAATCCCCTTTGCAGGCTCTTCTGTACTAATTCTACCTTTCCGAAGCTACCCGCTCTGGAAAATTACCTTCCACATCTTCCTATTTCCATCAATTTTCTGTCTCTGCTTCTCACCAGACCCCTCCATAGGCTGACATAGTTTGATAATCTTTTAGAAAACTAACCCAGCTGGACTTCTCAGCACACTTTATTCACCAAAGTTGTTAACAGGCTGTTCAGCTGGAAGAAGGTCAGTGGAAGGGGTGCCCAGCTGGGAACACTGGGGAGCAGGAAAGGAAGAAAAGGGGGGCAGTGCAAATTGATCCTTCCCCAGGCAAGTAGCTGTAGCTGATAACCATCTCCTAATGGGCGCTGTGGGTTGGCTGGTACATGTGCAGCACAGCCTGCTGCTCCAGGGCCATACCTCCCTGAATGAAGAGGACATTACAAAGTGGCTTTGCATGACAACAGGCAAATCAGGATTTAAATTTTATGTCATGAAGGGACCCAGTATGTGTTTTGATCTAATACTATATCAGCCAAACTTGAATAACATTATGCCCTCTTAACACCTGTGTGTGTTCTGTACATCAAACGTGAGGCAAAATTGCCAATTGTGTGTGCTTATTCCTTCCTAGGGTGAACTGAGGCTGTACATCCTCCTGCAAAATAATCCTGCAGTGAGGGCTGAGGCAAAAAAAAAAAAAAAAAAATTGGTTATGTTGTGATTTATATCTCTGTCAGCCCAGTCTTGGTTTATCAGCTGGAAGCAGTAGTCACAAAAGGCATATTTTTCAAATGCTACAATAAATACTTAGGACTGACACCACGTTGCCTTTACTTCTTTACTTTCCTAGATAATCCTTTCTGAGGGGTCATTCTCATGTGCATTGTTTCTTCTTTCTTTCTATGACCTATTTGTTTGTGTTTTGCAGAGTGAGGAAACACCATGGCTCTGCTTTTTGTTCCAAAGGGAATATACGGAAGCATTATATTTTCTTTTTCTTGTAAACACCTTTTCTTACTCAAAATAACTACCTTTCATTATTTATAATCTGTGGTAAATGCATAAAGCATTTCACAAAGCAAATAAGGCAAAATCTTCGCACTTCAAAGAGCACTATTCTATGATCTCCAGGAAGCTACAGAAAAGAAACAAAGGCATTGTTGCAGTCTAAGTCTGTAATCCTACAACAGTAAGTTTAGTGTGAACTATGTGAGTCATTTAAATGAGCCAAAAATTAGCTCCTGAAGAATTTGTAGGATGAAACTCAGAGGAGAAGAAGTAAAGTAAGTTTTGTTTCTTGTGGTTTTCTTAGAAACTGTGGAATAGGATTGCATGAGAGCTAAAATAAATTACGGATGGTAGCATTTTGGCAGACTCCGCTGGCTTTATCAAAAGTTGTCTGTACAACTTCAGGTGAGTTAAAGTCTGCAGACAGCCCTTTATAGTTACCTTGATACCCTGTTTCTGCTAGGCATAAGTTCTTAGCACTTTTGTGAACCAGTCCCAAAAGCTGATTGCTGATTTTTATTCCATTCCATTTTCCATCTTAATCTTGCTAAAACTCCGTGTGAAATTAGAATGTGTAAAGTTAGTTTCTGAGAACTCAAACACGGATTTAGGAGTATTTCAAGCAGTACTACAAATGTGGAATGTGTATGGGTACATATATACAGAAACCAAAAAATTAAATGGGTTTGCATAGTTTTTGCACCAGTGTAACTGTATTGAAAATAGTTAGATTAATCTGAGATACAGAAAGGGAAGTGACTGAAGAGAACTTTGACGGGTTTCAAGCCCTGGTTGGATAAAGCCTTGAGCAATGTAGTCTGACCCCACAGTTGAGCCTGCTTTGGACAATGGGTTGTACTGAAGACCCCCTGTGAGCCTCCATACACAAATAACAAAAACCTGAAATACATGTCAATACACAGGATAAAATGAACTGAATCTCCAAGCATAACTCTACAAAAACAATTTCACAATCAGCAAGCCAGTCTTGCCTCCATGACTGGTAAGATCATGGACCATGTCCTCCTGGAAATTCTATTGAAGTATGTGATCAGACACAGCCAACATAGCTTCAGCAAGAGCATATTGTGCCTGGCCTTTAGTAATAGAGTGACTACATCAGTGGACAAGAGAAGAGCTACAGAGGTCATCTACCTTGTATCTGTAAGGTCTCCCATGTAGTCCCCCATAATATTCCTACCACTAAATTGCAGAGATATGAGTTTGATGGATAGAGCATTAAATGGATGAGGAATTAGCTGAATGACCATGTCCAAAGAGTTACAGTCAATGTCTCAGTGTCCAAGTGGAAACTAGTAATGAGTGATGTCTGTCAAGAGTCTACAGAAGGACATGCTGTCAACACGTTCTTCAAGGACAGAGTGGGATTGAGTGTTCCCCCCAAAAGTGCTCCACCCAGAACACTGCATCCAGCTCTGTGGTCTCAGGACAGGAAGGACATCGACCTGTTAGAGCAGGTCCAGTGAAGGCCCATGGAAATAATGATCAGAAGGCTGAAGCAACTCTTCTATGAGAACAGTTTGAGAGTGTTGGGTGATTGAGTCTGGGGAAGAAGAGGCTCCAGGAAAACGTTGTTGCAGCCTTTCAGTACTTAAAGGGGATTTATAGGAATAATGAATATCACAAAAAAACCCCACTCATGAGGACTGCCTATTGGTCTTCATTTTTCTTCCTTTGTTCTGTAAGATGCTAACAGAGTTACCATACCGGTTTGAGCTTCTCCCTCCTTAAAGGCAAGCGTAAAAACTGGGAAGGAAACTGGAGGCAAGGGAGGGAGGGTGTGTATTATGGTATGGATACATGTCAGCTTTCTTGTTTGGCCTCAGTAACTTCCTAAATGTTCCCAAACCAAACAGTTTCTGGAAGATGCAAATGGCACTCTTTCCTGGAAAGGAGCTATGAATAAAAACTTGATCAGCGACTCTCACCGTTCTTTATACAGAAGGGAATATCTTACAGATTGCATGTATATTTTTAATAACAAAAGACAAGTAAATCTTCTTTATAAGTTAAATCAAGCATGTTTTGAATGTATTTATTTTTTCCCTGCAATAGATACTGCAGTTCTGATAAAAATATGTTAAGTACATAGCAATCATTTTATGTAGACCTACACGTTTTGTAGAGAATATTAGACAGTATTCTGTTGTTTATTTTGATGCCAAAGAAGCTTATTATTAAAATTATAGAGAGAAATGGAGTCTCCCTGTTCTTTTTGCAAGCATGCAGAATTTAAAGTTTTAAAAACTTTTTTTTTTTTTTGCCTCCCATTGAAATGTTTTCAGATAGGTTTCTTTACTGGCGTATCAGGGGCTTTCAAGCGTGATTGGAATTCTGTACAGAATCATAGTTCTGATTTGCATGTCCTCTTAGAGACACTATTCAACTGTAAATTAATTACAGAATATAATGGGACTCTATAATTAAGATTTGGCAAAATTCAGTAAGATTATTTTCTATTGTATTTTAAACATTTTTTATATTAAATGAATATTCTTGAATAAGGGGGCTGTATTTTTCTGTGCCTAAATTTCTGAGTCATTCATATACTGCTAAAAAGCTGCTGAAGTGTCTAGTTACATTGTGACTCTGAAAAATATAACCTTGACTGAAAAGTTAGTAATTCCATACCTAAGTTTTTTTCTTCATATCATGGTTAAAATGAATCAGCAACAGCAACAGACTGCTTGTTAGGTTTTAGTAGGAATGGAAAGATACTCTTGACTGCCAATTTTCAATCACTGAGTTTCAGTTCACTTCTAGTCCTTCTAGGCAACATGGGGAAGCCAATCACAGTTTTTAGCCTTGCTAACAAGTAAAAAAAATATATCTCAGAGAAGATGCTTGTGTTTTGCCTAAATCATTACAAGTTGATGTAACTGTGTTTATTAATCACAGGAAAAATAATGCTCACTTGATATTTTGTAAAATTAATTATTATTTTGTTTTAAACACAGATGTCTGAGACATACTGAAAGCATTATTATCTTTTCAGATGTAGTGATAGAAAATACAGCAGTAGCATAAAGCCATTTATTTTTACTTATGCAAATGTTGAGCAGATGGCTTAGCTTCTTCTCTATGATGATTATGCGCTTTCTGGGCTTGACACTGTTCAGGGATAAAGACTGCAGTATACACTGCACATAGATGCACTATCCTGCATTTTCACTTCATGCATGACAAGAAATGTGTACATAAATAATATTAGTAAATTATTCTTATTGAAGTAGTTATTTCTTGGTCTTTAGTTTCAAAAAAAAGGCATTATTAAAAATCTCCTGTACTAATTTTTTTTGCAGGAGACTAAACAAAAAAAACTAATGGTTTTATACAAAAGTACTAAGCCTACTAATTTCTTTGCATTAAAGAATGACAGTTAGCAATTCTTTGCTTAAAATTTTGGTTGTGATTCAAGTTGATCATGAAACTAAATGTTGTTCCTAAGTAGTCAGATATGAAAGATGTACAGACTACTAGCCTAATCCCCAGACGTTCCAAGTATCCAAAAGCTCTATTGGCTCTCAAGCAAAAGGGGCAGAAAGTAGCTTTGCAACATTTCTTGAAACAGCTGTCATAGGTTATTTCTTTCAGGGATACAACTGCATGTTTTGTTACAACAATGAAACCAATAAGCTTACTATTTTTTAAGGAAATCACTACTTTGTGTCCTGACTGCAGCCACCAAACTCTTCCTTACACAGTGTTTCTTTCTCCCCTGTTCAGTTAGACACCCACAATATCCAGATACACTTAAAATGAAAAGCTGGTTTATACACCCATTCCTGCTTCCAGTTGTTATTTTTCTGAGGCATGAACCGTCTTAAAGATGACCTGTTTCATCTACTTTTATAGGAAAGAGATCAAAGGCCTAAGTTAAAAGACAGCATTAACTGGGAATACCATCTACTACAACTTATATTAAAATGCCTTATTTTGTGCCTAGTGTTGGAAACTCTTATTTTAGACTGCTGACTTCATTCCAGAAAAAAATAAAATGCACTAAAGATGCAAGTAAATGGAAGGAAATATTCACACGATTTGAAGAATGTTTATCAAAGCTAAATGGTGTGAAGAGATTTTTATGTACAAATCAAGGAAATCATATCACTTAAGGAGGAATAGTTCTTAATTTAATTAAATTTCATATTACTGACCTTTTTTTAATTTGAAAATTTTAAAAGTGATTATCAAATGTTTTTCTAATAAATATAATCACACCTAAAATATTCCATAAAAATCCAGCCCTTGAAGATATGTACTGTAAAACGTGCATTTCTGTTGTGAAGATAATCCTTTCTCAAATGACATGGTTGTGAATTTTTGAGGAGGGAATCATTTTTGTTAAATAAGAGTAATTTTTTCTTGAAAAATTAAAAAATGTCAATTCATTATTATGCTAAGTTCTCCATGGTAATATTTAAATTGAATACTTATTCATTCATTTTATTTGGAATCAAAAGGCTGTAATTCATTGAAATAAAATTAACTTTTCTTCTGACTTACCTAGAGGGTAATTTGTATTTCTCACCATGAGGGCAATGGCTCATAAGAGATGCAAAACCAGTTCTGATCTGATAGCATTCCAGAAGTGAACAGATTACTCTTTGGATTACACTTGCCTTTAGATAAATTTATTTCATTGTAGGAGTAAAATAGCATTTAGTAACTAAGTGAGGACAGTCAAATGTTTTGCCATCTGAAACAAACAGGAAACATGATCAATATAGCACTAAGAACATACTACAGTTTTTAAGGAAAAAGATTTAATTTTAATTCAGCACTGGTAGATTATATTGATGACCTAAAAGTAAACATACTTTTTTTCATTAAAATTCCACCTTTTTCTACAAGAAGGAGTCATCAAATTTCCCAATAGACTTTTTGGTACTGTATTATTTATTTATTTGTTTATGCCATTTGAGGTTAAAAAATAAATTCTTCAGTTCTACTGTAAACTACCATAGAGGTAATTCAGTTCAAATTAATTTCTGATAAATTTGGGTAAGATTGCTATCTGCTTGCTATCACTTTCTCAATAAGTCATGCTCATCCTCAGCATTTTTCTTGTCTCCCCTAAGTTTGGAAAAAAACAAACATTTTAGCTATAAGGAGTTGCAGCTCATCAAACTTCATGTAGTAACAATCAGATCAAAAATTATAGTGGATATCCCCACTGTATCACAAGGTCTGTAACACTCGAACCTTTTTCTATACCAGGCAGTGTCATTAAAAGTCCACAAATCTGTGTCAGACTGTGAACTCCGATTCATATCCTTCTTTCCAAGGTCAGGGAAACTAGTTGTGGATTTAGTGTAGTGATCCTGGTTCCACTTGTCTTGAGATCTTATAGTCTTTTCCAGACCTGTTCTAAAGCAATTTCATTTGTAAATTCAAAGGGACTTTGAGCAATTATAACAAAGACTATAATTACTGAGAACTTGAAAGTAAACGGGAGGAAGTTCTCAAGCAGGTAATCCCTAACAGAAATTTTGTTAGTATTTAAAAAGAATGGAATTATCATGGAATAGAAACTCCAGCATTTCATTTTAGTAGCTGAGTCCAGCAGAATTAGATCCATGTTCATGCTGGCTTATGCTAAAGCTAATGGACATAAACAAAAGGAAGCCACAGTATGCACTGCAGAGATGGCCAAAATTGACCTGAACCTGTGTCAGTGTCCTGCAGGAATGTGAGCAGTGTTCACACCATAAAAATCAGGGAATTTCCAGGAACTATATTATTGTAGACACAGAGATCTGATATCATTGAGATCTCTGCATTTCTAAAATGGAAAGTACATCTAATACAGGAACACTGGTGAGTGGTAGAGATTCCAGAGGAATTAACTCAAAGCCAGTGTACCTGCAGTAACAAATGAGTCAACATATTAAGTGATTCTGCCTGAAGCCTTTCTATCCATTTGTCAGGATTCCCATGTCTTCTTTATCTGGCAAGACAGTGCAGAACATCTGCTTGACTGCTGGAAGTTTTTGAGTACAGGAATAAAAGTGTCTATCTTGTTTCCCAAACAGAGTTCACTACTCAGACAATATTTGCTGCTGACTTTGCCTTGTTTTTCAGAAAATAAGTATGTCAAAAGTACAAAAGTACATGAAAGGGTTCAGCTTACATTATTCCCCACTTTTGAGATTATTGGCTGCTATAAAATGTCTTTGTGTAGAAAAAAAAATTAAAAGCTGGACTTTGCGGAAGTTCTTCTACACGGTCTTTACTGTATTGAAAATTTCATAAACCTTATGAAAATCCTTTAGTTTGTCAAGAAGGGTGATATGCATATATGTAGAAGTCATGGGGAAGAGTTTATGATATGCTTTGTAAGTATTTATAGTGTGAGCTTTTAACCTGTATGAGGATAAGAAGAGGGTTTCTAACAGCCACTTGAGGAAATTAGTTCAATTTGTTTGGGCAGTTACAGTTCTTTCTTTGAAATAATATGCTTTAAGTAGCCTCAATATGTTTTCTGAATGTCTGAAATTAATTGGAAAAACAAATCACTAGTCCAGATGTTATCAATGGTGTTGGGTCTATTTTATTTTATTTTATTTTATTTTATTTTATTTTATTTTATTTTACTGGAGTATTTATCAGCTGAATTAAAGCATATTACAGTTCATCTGAAATATCAGCTCAGTATTTCAGTAGTATTTCAAATACAATTTAGGTGGAACACATTTCTAATTCATAGTATGTTAGATAATACTACACGCACTGTACTCCCAAACACAGGCTGCTTTAAAGGTATACTTTATTTTTTCTCTTTCATATGCCCAGATGGTAATCTGTTTGCTTTGGGGTGAACTCATGAAATGAAGCATCTGGAGTTTAGAGTGTTTTGATTTGCTTCACTAGCTTCACCAAGTTCTGACTATATTGCAAAATATTTATTGCTAGAGCTCTTACCCTGAAAATAATGTTGCCAAAGGGTAAGGAAATCATAAAAGTGTTGGTACCCTTTTCCAGATTACAATTCCACTAAAACTACTGCAAACCTTAAGTGCAGGAGCTGAGTTTCCCAATCTGAAGATGAATGTCATGTGCATTATAAACACAGTCCTCTGAAATGAACCAGGTCTACACTTGAATCATCCATTGAGTTACAAGTGCAAGGTCAAACAACACTTGGCTTAGTGTAAGAACATTCATATATAGTTGATTTAGTTATAGTGACAGCTCCATATTCTCTTTTATATTGCAAAAAGATATCAATTACATTACAGGTAGATTATAGCTGTAAAACATAGTAACTCTTATGTATGCATGCTGGAGATTTATAGATGTAACATTTTTAATTCAGGCACTTGTTTCTGTATATGACTATGAATAAGGATAAATCTGTATGTGGAAGAAAAAGGCAATCTCAGAGGCAACTCAATTTTGTTTCAGAGTAAGGCAGAGAAGCTGTAAGCAAAGTAATTCCTTCATTGGTTCTCCCCCTTTGGTAATCCCTATGGATTTTCGCAGCTCTTAGTCAAGCCATGTCACTAGCACTGAAATTGCTCTGTGTATCCATGGCTAAAGCAAATAGCATATTTCTTATCTCTGTCAGTTTTAGAAACTATGCAGGGCAACTCTGAGTAACAAACAAACAAAAGCTGAAACATGCTTATCACCAAAGCTAAAAAGCAGTGCCTTAACTCTAGGATTTTTTGTCTCATGTTGATTATCGTAACTATATACTTTAGGTGGTGTTGAAATTAAACTTTTTTTACTATTTTTTTTCTTAATGAACTTCTCTCTAAATTCTTGCATAAATTATCCTTGGTTTTTAATGGCAAAACCCAAAAAATTCATTGTTATGCAAGAAATAAGCATTATGTCATGGGAAGCAATGTTGTTATTGTAAATAATAGAGGCAGGAAAGCTACACGGGTGGGAGGCACCTGAAAAACACAGGTTATGGTCAGGTAGAAAAAACAAGAGTACTGTTGGACTTATTCTCATACAAATTAAAATGTTTCTAATACCTGCTCTTTTAATTTCACCTCTCTTCCTATCTCAACACCTATTTGGTTGAAATGGGAAACACTCTTGAATAAAGGGTTTATTACTTCATTTTATCTTGTGACAAATCCTATTTGCTGAACTACCAAGGAAAACTTGTAAAACAAACTGTTGCAACAGTTTAATATGTATTATATAATTTCATTAACTTTTTTTCTACCAAAGAGCAATTTCTTTGAACTAGCTATCATGCAACAAAATAAAACACTGTTGTGAAACTCTGTAAGATTGAAATCTACAGTTAATAGTGATGATTGAATGTCAAATGGTGCAAGTGAGTATTGAGCCTTTTAGATATTTTTGTTGTCTTTGTCCTGTTCAGTGTTACGTATTTAAGCTTTGTCTTTAACTCTGGCCGCTTTGAATTGTTATCTAATGCAGTTTTGTTAAGTCTTTGGTTCATAGAAGACTGTGTCTTCCCACTGTCCATGGTAAAAAGAGGTGATTTCTCTAAAGACTGATGTAATAATTCCAGCTATTTTAACCATTTACTCCTAAATGTCTCCAAAATTAAACAAAATTATAGGAGTGATTTACAGAGCATTGGTCCATCATGAGGTATTCACAGCTATAAGGGAACGTATCTGACAAGTGGTGGTGTTACAGGTTATTGGAAGTGAGTGGATGATGATATTCCTTTGCAAGATACATTCAGAATATTTTTCTGTCCTTAGGGAACACTTAATAGCTGTAATTTTGTCAATGTGTAACACACACCAAACAGTGTTTCATCCACCATGCAAGGAAGTGGGATGGGTTGGATGAGAGATTTGAGTAGGAGGCTTATATCTATATTAGTTACCTAAATGTTTGGAATAACACAGATAAAAATAAAAACCTAAAGATGATACATATATATAGTTGAGACATTAACAAAACTGCCTACTGGTTTTCCAGATACATGTAAGTTGATTTTGGTAGGGGGCTGTAAACCTGAGGAGCACCTGAGAGGTAGGAAGAGGAATCAAACACCTGTGTAGTCTTTATGAAGGAATGTTGTTGATGGCAAAGAGAACGAGCACTGAAAGGAGAGAGTCAGATGATTATCATTTCATCAGATGACACTTTGACGTTTATCCTGTAGCGAAGATTTTTTGCTTTCATTTCTTGATAGTTTTGATTTTGCATTTTGTTTGCAACATTTTAATAGTGATCAAATATTGTGACTTTCATTGGCAAATTAGTAAATTTCTAAAGTCATAAAAAATAAATGTTTGGAAGTACTGATTTTACAAAGACCATAAGCTTCTTCACATCAATTTTGTCTGTAATCGTTCCTAAACATTAGACTTAGTGAGCATTCATTCTAATTGAAGGTTATATGATGAAAAATGAAGAGAACAACAGAAGTTCATTATTTTATTGCAGAGTGCCTCCATATTTTGACTCTGAACAAAAGCATCAATAGATTTATATGGGCTTTGAGGAAAGGAAAGGAGATAATATTTTGGCTTCAAAAATCTGAACTTGATTAATTTTCAAAACCCCTATGCATAATCATTAAAATAGGAACTGTAGTAACTACTAGAACTGATGATGATATAAATCTTTAGGATGTTTGAAAAGTGAAATGTTAGCATTTTTTCCCAGTTTCTTCATGATTTTAAACCTGAAAATATTGCTTTTGTTCACTTTTGATCACTTCTGGTAGCTGACATAAAGTGATGAGAGATGTATATTTTAGATCAGATGATAAAATATGAACCCAAAAGCATATCCAGTTTGTATTGTATAAATATTAGAAATTATTGAAAACATCATCCAAGATGAGTTGGATGAGTTCTCAAGAGTACCTTACCCACTGCCTTCCCCCAGTGCTGCCTTCTGGCAGCACTGTATATGTGTGGTTTCTGACAGATATTTACCCATGTTTCACAGTGACAGAAATTGGAGGTTGCACAAATCCCATAGACATTGTATTTCAGTGCTAAAGTATACTTAGGAATTTTCCATAGGAATTTGATCTATTTTTCTGCAATTTAAAGTCAATATTTCCAGCTGTGTCCACTTTAATACCTGATTTTGTTATTACCAGTATTTTCTTGTATAGGATCTGAAATGCTAAAGTGCAACTACATATCTAACAGTGTGCCCTTTAACTCCAAATAGCAAAGCAGTGGATATTTCAGTGTAATGTCTACCCTCACAAAGCTACACTTCCTCTGTGTCACTCTGAAACGCCTCGCAGCTGGGGAGAGTGGAATGAAGTCAGGAGAATGAACAGGAGCCTGAGGGTTACAGTGGTCTGGCACAACTTACCAACTGTACTAAAAGCAGCAATGTTTTGAAAAGTTGTGCTACCTATTCCTAAAGCTTACTCTCAAAGGTCTTGTTTGAAGACCTCGGTGTGCAGCAGATATTTTGTAATTAATTTTTTCAATACCAAGTCTCTCAGATATGCTTTCAGAGAAAGTGTGGTATCTGTGTCCAACATGGTTTACTTTTTTATTAGCTAGTTTATTTAGATTTTTAAAAAACTGTCTCTAAGCTTAATATGTTTTGCAAGCAATTTAACACATCTGTTGAATTTATAAAAAACAAGCCAAACTAAACCAAACCAAAAAAAAACAAAACACATTCCCTGCCTTAAGCTGATATGAAAATTTTTATATCTTCAAATAATTAATGCTTGACAAGAAACATACATTACAAGGCTATTTTCTGAACTACAACAGATTTAAAATACAGTTATTCCTCTCCTCAGTGCATCTTGAGTAACATCTCTTTGGAATTCTGCAAAAAATTCTCAGCTGTGATTTAATCTAGAGAAAAATATGGCCACTACCCTTAAAAAATTCTATTGTATAAAGAATTCATTGATTTTATGCTTGAAACCCTACACTAAATTATATATAAAATTAATTAATTATATTTTCAAGATACAGATCTGAAGGATCTTCATTCTTCAGATGTAGATCATCCTTCTGTAAATCCGAAGTATTTCTTGTTCAGCAGTTTAAGCAGTTACTTTTTTGGTTGTGTTTCAACATTTCGCTCTGTGGCTTTTAATTTTCTCAATGTAGGTCAATGTAGATCACATGACTTATTTTCATGATGCTCATGTTTATTGTTTGATATTAGGGCAAAACTGTCTTAGTACATTTCACATGTTTGGCATCTGGCTCAAAAAAATCCAATGAAATCTTTAATATTTCTAGGCTGTCCCTGAGTAATATGCTTTAGTGGTTTCTAGTTTTGATAACTGTTTGTTTTGTTATTATATTCTCACTATGATTTTAGGGACAGTTTTTCTCTTCGTTAAAGCAATATCTTAATTAAGACTGCACATGCACTGCTGCAATAGACAAATTCAGGTAAAATATTCCAGAGTTACCAGACAGGAACTCCTGCAAAGAGATTTTCCTTCAAAAATCTAGGATAATCAGCATCTGGGGAAAAAATTCTATGTTTTCCATGTACAGTCCATGAATGAAATGCATATTTTACTCTATTTTGAACTTTTATTCTGATAGATATCATAAACCACCATCTGGCTCTTTAGTGCCACTAAAGGTTTTGTAGAAAATTGTGGTAGCCCCTCCCTTTATTTGTCTATTAGTATTTTCTAATTTTTATCTCTTCCATTCACAACAATTCTTATCATTAAGATTTTTCCTGACAACTAAGCTGATATCCTCATAAATCAGCTCTCTAAGACTTCCAAATCTTATCTCTGAGGGATACACAATACTCTTTTATCTAATGTGATTGCCTTTTTTCCGCATGTGTACAATCACTGGCACTGACTACCTCTCCCATTTCCACATCTGGTTAGTAAGCTTGTCTCTTTCCCCAGCATCAGCTTTGTACCACCTAAAGAGCAGCTTGGGGCCAAGGGCAGCTTGTTTTAAGCTGAGATAACAGTGATATCCTGCAGCTGAGAAAACTGATTAGTTCCTCTGTGCCTCACCTATTAGGCAATCACTTATCTCTGAAGGAACTATTTCTTGCCACAGAGAAATTTAACTTCTCTAACAGCCTCTTGTATTGACCTTGTTGAATTCCCACTGGGGTCTTAATAAAAACAACCCTCTAGTCCTCTCCTACCACTCGGATTTTACCCTCAGAACTAATGAAGTAATGAGACGGCGATGTTATCAACATTTGGAAGTTTGACCCTTGACCTTCTCTAATGGAGGAGATTTTGATGTTGGTACTCCATTTTGCTGCTACATTTTGGTGAAGAGAGAAATCACAGAATCCCGGAGTGGTTCAGGGTGGAAGGGCCCACAGTGGGTCATCTGATCCAACCTCCTGCTCAAGCAGGGTCATCCCAGAGTGCATGGCACAGGATTTCATCTAGACAGTTTTTGAATATCTCCGTGAGAGAGACTCCACACCCTCTCTGGACCATCTCTTCCAGTGCTCAGTCACACACACACTAAAGTTCTTCCTCATATTCAGGTGGAACTTCCTGAGCATCTACTGCTGCCTGTTTAGATCTGATATTTAAATATCCTTTGACAGTTAGTTAGAATATAAAGCAGGGTTCAGAGTTTAATTCTCTCAGCCTCCAAAAGCTCATGCTCACCCTTATTTTCAGTTTGTTATGTGTCCAACCAAAGGTGAAGGGAAAAAACTACAGTATTAAATATTTCACTTTTGCTTCAGCACAAACAGAATGAAAAAAAAGTTAGAGACATGGTGAATTCGGTTTTTTGTGGAGTTTTTGTGGGGTTCGTGGGTTTTTAAATTATTTTGGTTTGGGTTTTTATCTTCCTTCTCATTTGATTGTGTATTAACTCTGAGAAGGATTCAAAGGAAAAAAAGGCAAGATCGATAAATCGTTACAATTCTCTAGGAAAAGAAAACCTGAAAAAAAAATACTGCTGTGAGTTTAAGTAAGTTTTCCATTTTGTTTGGAAATTATCTGCTAGGGAGGTAATAGAGAATTGATACAAATCTCATGCCAAAACTACAGCTTTGGTGAACGTGCAACCCAACTTCTTCTCTAGGAAAGCAGCTGTGTTTAGTGGAGACAGTACCAGACCCTGGAGTGCTTACAGATCATTGATGCCTTCCAAGACTGCTTCTGCAAGTTGCATAAATTCCTTATGTTACAGATGCATTCTGCAGTTCAGCTATTAGTCCATTTACTTTATCCATTATAAACCATATAGTATAATATAAAATGGTTGAACTAACTCACATATTTGTATACCACATAACAAACTGGTTGAATGAGAGTTAGATAAAACATTCTATCCTATCACAAAGTTTGCCTTTACTTGTGATATCTGATCTTTCCTGTAACTGCTGTATATTTATATTATATCCTAAGAATATTTTAAATAATACTCTTCTTTCTTTTTTATATTATGTTTTTCAGTTTACAGAATAACCTCTCCCAGATCACAATGTGCTTTATGTAGACATGCAGGGTCATCCTTTTCAGGAATTTGGAAAGGTCTTGGAGAAGTAATTTCTACATGACAGGAAGAAGAATAATTTTGTTATTTTGGTTGGTTTTTTCTGAAAACCTTATGTGGGACATGTTGATCAAAAGAGTTTATGGCATTTTTCACATTAATTTTGAAATAGCACAGTCATTACTAGTCTTTGGTATCAGTGGAGTTCTGGCTTATCAAACAATCTGTGGTTCTTTCAGGCATATTCTGGTCCTGACACATATGTGATTTAGAACTTTTCTTAACTCCTCAACCTTCACTGTGTAAGACAGATGTTTCTTCATCTGTCATGTTAACATAAATGGAAAGTTCAGATTTGATTCATTATGGCAAGACATTCTAAAAACCTCTTTTTTTACTATAGAGTCGGAGACATAGATGAAGAAATCTCTGGAGGTGCCAAGTTGCATCACCAACAGAGACAAACAGTTAGTCCGTTGAAGCAATTTTTTTCTTCGTCTCCATTCAGGTTTAATGCTTTGTCAGTTTCAACTTCAGATCCTCCAATAAATGTCTCTCTGTCCTACCATAGGCAACACAGCTGCCTGCTCCCCTTGAGTGCCAGTGAGTGCACCCTTTTTTTTGGTGTTATTAGAAGGTGTCAATTGCCTCTAACCCTATTTATCTTAGCAGACCCATTTAGGCCTCTGACAATCTTTTCTATTCCATTTTGGACAGGAGCTAAATATCATTCCAAGACATCTCAAGGCGTTTTCACTGAAAACATCACCATTTCAAAAAGCTCTGTACAATTCATGGCTGAATATATTTTCTTCTTTTTTTTTTTTCTAGTAAGTGAGCAGTGGAGCTGAAAAACTTGGCAGAAAACTCTTTTGTCTTTCCTGCTAATATCTATGGAACCTGGTTTGCAAGGTAAATATTCCATTTTAATTGACTGTAATTGTATACTATTAAAATTTCAAATGTCTAAAATGACCTAATAGTACCTCTAGGTTTTAATCTACACTTTTAGCAGTGAATTGTATTAGAATACTCTTACAACTTAAAATAAATGTAATTAGTTCCTTTGGATTTATTAACAAATAAACCTCACTCTCAGGAAGAAAGGAAAATACAGTAAGATCTAGGTTATTTGTGAGTTTCTGGGTTATTTCTGGGTTATTTCCATCAATCTGAGTGAAAGAACAATTCAGATGACTGTGAATGTATTTATTATGTCTATCTATATTCTCTGTATTCTGTGTTTATTGGGAATGCTGTGTTTATTGGTGATTTTATTCGAAGGAAGACTGAAGGTGATTCTTGAGACCTTCAAGAATCTTATTTTTACAATCTTTATTGCTGTGAAGTTTTTAAAGTAAGAGATTCTTGTTCCTGCTCTTAAACATAGCTTTTAATAATGATATCTGAAAGATAGTCATGTTATATATTTGGAAAATCTAGTTTTCTAGAGTTCAGAAATACCTCAGGGAAGCTGGCTTGTTTTGAGAATTAATCGTGTTACTATTATTTTATTTTAATTAATTACTGTAGAAGGTTGCTGATTCTACCAGAAAAATTATGTTACCAAGAAAATATTACCCTGAATACCATCCTCAGCTTTTTTAAGGGTCTAGCTTTAATATTACATTTCCTTTGACAATTTTCTTGTCCCATCCCTGAATTTTATCTTTGAAGTTGTCTTAATTGTCTGCAGGAAGGAACATTCCTCTCCCATCCTTTTTCCATTGACACTACCATTTTTCCTCTTTTAGACATGGTGAAAGAAAGTTTTCAAAATATGTCCTCTTATATGTTGTAAAGAATTGAACATCAAGCTATGCAAAAGCTGCTCCAAATTTATGCCGGGAAAAAGAATTACCCCCTCTTGACAGAAGTGCCACTAAGAGCTGTATGTTCAAGGTGGAAAACTGGGCCTTTTGAAAAATAAAATCAGTAGATTTCCTGGCACCTGGAATGGGGGAGTGAATATTGTACTCTTCAAGCTCATCCCCAAGGCTGTGCATTTTAATATATCGTATTTTTTAAGAAGGGAGAGAAAAAAAAGTGACTCAGCCTTTGCTTGAGTGAAACCCTGCTATGAGATGGTGGGTGGTGATTGTAAAAACAAAAGTGGCATCATTTCTTTCAGGGCTCCTTCTGAGCATGGAAGACATTTGTAAATTAGAAAAAAAAAAGAAAAAAAAAAGGAAAAAAAAGTATCTGGCCAGTTTTATCACCTTTTTTTAACTACTAGAAATGGCAGAAAACTGCCAGTTTTGAGGAAGAGCCCAAAAGCAATGGTTTTTCATGCAGATAGTTAGGCACTGTACAATCAGATTTGTCAGAAAAGAGTGGGTGATGCTACATTTCAAAGTGGTGCTGGTGCAACTCCCTAGATGTCATGTTGTGTTACATAGGTTTCTTCTATCTTGAGTTTGCAAAGCCAGAAGAACTTGGAAAAACACTAACAGTCAGAAGTCCAACAGCTAAAGCTGTAATTTACAAGGGGTTTATCATAATTTTCATGATTATGTTGCACTGTGTTTAATGGAAAGTTAAGAATGTACTTAAAAACTTGCAGAACTGGGATATATTTGGCTGAATGACAGCTAAAGAACTGAGAGTGAAAACGATGAGTAAAATTTCCAAAGCATCTGTAGGTGACCTAGCAGCAGGCTAAAGATGCTCTTTCTGCATCACTGATGATAATTTTGTGTCTTATGTACAATAGAAATCACAAAAAATAATACAATGTTTTAAAAAATAATTGACAAAGAGCACTGAATTTTCTTCTAAATTACTATTATGACTTTTTATGCACAATAACCACTTCTGACTTACTGGGCCTCCTTTGACTGTATGTGTAATTAAATCTGAAGGTGTCATTGTTTCTAATGACATATGTGCAATTTTTGGTATTGGCATTTCAATAGCAAAACACCAATATTCAATTTGGAGTTAGCGATAAGTCACTGCCAGTGAGAACAGACTAATGTATCTTTATGATGATGAGCTTGTATGGGGTAATGAGATGTTTTTATTCAAACAAAAGGGTAGGTTCAGAGTTGTAATTTGAAATTCTATTTTTAAAAAAGGTTTGAGGAATTATTGGAAGTAAATTGTCTTTCATTCTGTCTTTTGTTTTCATGCTTCTGAAAAGATTCATTACTGCCTATTCAACTTGTTTTCCTAAAATTCTTGTGGTGAATTTGGGATGCACAGTGCATAACATCTGTGAATTTCCATAAGATGAGGATGTGAAAGTTTTCTCTATACTTTTCATTTGATGTTAAAATCCTCCCTGAGTAGGTTTTAGGCATCTCAAGAATGTTTCTGTCTTTACTGATCTAGATTATACTAAGTGCTGCTGTAAAGCATTATATCCCAATAGGTGTAACGGCTCTTTCTATTTCAGAAAAAAAAAGGAAAAAAATAAGAGATTATTTCATTTGTGCATGTCAATACACATGTTTTTCTTTGCAAAAGAGGAAAGATCACACTATTGGATAAACTGAAATTTTTCATGTGAGTAAATATTATACATTTTTGTGCCTGGGACATTTCGAATAAAGTCAAATTAGGTGAGAGGTGGTGTTATCTAACCATGGCTGTTGCTGATGGTGTGTTTTTGCAGGCAGATTAACTTAATTTCCTTCCCTAGGTGGCCAACACTACTGTAACAACTGATTTTTCCTCCCAACCCTCGATTTCAGCCTACTAGGTTGACAGATAATTTTTATATTACCAGATGTAGCCAAATTTTGCATGAGTGAAGTACTTGTTTAGAAATCATTTACTATCATTTCCAAAGTCTTCTATATTGATTCGTATTTCTAATACTTAAACTTCTCTATTTCTTGAGTAAATGCCCTGAATTTGATGGATTAGGGACTGTATATTGAGGAAAAAATGTGTCTCTTCAACACTCCTAGAGGAGAACACAAAAAAATCTGGATGATTGTATTTTTTCTCCTGCTCTTTAATCCACAAACCTAGATTATTAAAAGTACTTATTGGAGGATTGGCTAATAAAATTAGTTAAGGTTTCAGTTCTCATAGTTCTCAGTGTTACCAGATCCGCATGTCTGAAAATAAGCAAAGGCTATCATAAAGCTTTGCTTTTGAGACCAGAAGCTGCTATTCTTCATAATGGAAAGAAAAATTTGAATAGTTGTGCTGAAATTACTAATCCCCTCAGGTTTAAAACACTCATTTTAATCCACATTCTTGAATAATCTCTGACGATTAAATCTAGTACTTTCAAAAGTAACAGGTGACTTCAGACAGTCAGATTATACAGCCAGAAGGGGTCTAATATTCAGTAAGTTCCGACCATTTCTTTTATGGAATTCAGGCTTCTTCTATATTCAAAATGCACACCCAAAAATTCACTTAGAGACATCTTTGCTTACCCTGGAGCTGCAAGACCTGCTGATTCTTGAAATCATCAGAGTAAATTAGAACAATCCATTACAGTTTTTTGTGGTGTTATCTTGTGCCGTTATGTATGCAGTCATCTGAATATTTTCTCTGAGTCATAAATGGAGTTATACTCTAAGTTACAGTTGGACTTATAAATAAGTGTTAGGATTTATTTGGGAGTCATTAAATTTACTGAATATGAGCCTTAATTTTCCAGATGAAATTCAGAAGCACGCATTGGAGTATGGACTTTAGGCATCCACATTCGCATATAATCAACAAATGTCTAAAACTGAAATACGGCAAGCAAGGCATTTCTTTGGAGAGACACTGGTTCATCCAGTGAAGACATTCCATTTTCTATCCCAGTCTCTCCAAATATCAAGCGGTGTCTACATTTGATGGGTACTAGAATTGTTCTTTGGAAAATAGAAACTTAACCTCACTAGCCTTTGTTTTAGAAAAGTAAGAATGTCAAGCAGAACTGAACAAAAATCTTAGAGAAGCAATCTGCTGGAAAAAGTAAAGTTACAACCCACAAATACAAAGCTGTTTTATTTATGCCTGGAAATGTAGCAAAGCTTTGTTTTGCAACTACTCTGAAGACACTTCATTTTGCAGAAGATAAAGACACCTTAAGAATAGCTAGAAGATCTGCTGTCACCTTTTAGTAACATTGTCAATATGCTTCCATTTTCTGCCTTAAGCAATGCACCACTTTAGATTGTGTAATTCAGTCCTTCCTGACTTTCCTTCATGCCTCACTCACAATCCTACTGTGCATGCTTAAATCTTTCTGGTTTGCATTTTTATACTTGAAGCCCAATCTTTGGTATGGAATTTTGAAATGAGAGTTCATCATAGTAAACTACTGTGTTGCATTTCATTAATCAGAAAGTATATGAGCAGGAAAAAAAGCAATAACTTTGTACACTATTACTGTCAATGCAAGAGCTAAAGCAAAAGGTAAAACGAGAGTTTTGCATGATAATATATGCAGCTCTCCAAAACTGAACTGAATGTGTTGGTTTATTTTGATGTTGGAAGAAGAATTTGCATGCCCAAAAGGTGGTCTTCAGTCCCTGACTGGCAAAAGCCAAACCATAACCTCAATAATCTTTAATGTCCCTTCCAACCTAGGCAATTCTATGATTCTGCGATTAAAAAAAAAATCTGTTATGCAACAGCAACCTGCTGATATACAGCTGATCACAGTTTGACACCTTATATTCTTTTACATAATCTCTATTTTTAATGTAGCTGTGACTTCTGGTATATTTTTTTCAGTACCACTAGGGATTGTATAGAAGCTTTTGGCACTAACATTGTCTCAATATTGTAAAACAAATTTCAGAGCTTTATTTCATCCATTTTTACTGCATCACTATGAATTAAATCATCCTTAGACTAGAAAATTGTTCTCAGACTCACTACACCTTTAAGTGTAATCATGAAGGCCACTGCCTTCTACCTCATTTTACTCACGTGCAAAGGACGTTTTGCCAGACAGGAGATGTTTAATAAGATGAGACTTCAGGCCTGAAAGTCCAAGAATTACAGGACGCTGAAAAGCTACAGTCAAGTGAGAGATGGTGAGGAGCTCTGCTAGGTCCCTAGGAAAGCCTTGCCTCAAATCTCTTAAAAAGTCCTTGAATGTGCACGGAAGAACAGGTGACCCAGTCGTGTGAATGAGAACAACTGTAGGTCAATAGAACCCCTTCAAGTAATGCAAAGTGACATGTCTTGAGAAAGCATTCGAGGAAACAGGCCACATAGCACAGTTCTTGGCCTCTCTGGAACATGGAAAAGAAGATAAAGGTATTCATAATGTAGAAATTGGTATTTTCTGCAGCAGTCCTTTGGAAGTGTTGTCAATATTACTAGAACAGAAAATTCTAATGTCATCACATTCTTAAATTTACGCTTTAAAGCATGAAGGATGAAGGTGAGTAAAAAAGGTATCAGCTCAGTAAAATATAAGAATTTTAATGAAAATATGGAGCTAAGAAGCATCATCGTCCTTTCTTTATATATAAATACAAGACTAAGAAAAAGAGTATCTTCAAATTTCTGAGAGGATCATCAAGATTTTGTCAAGATTACTCTTGCATTTGTTAATTTACTTAGGAGGAGTTCCTGTGCTGAATCTGGTGTTCTGTATCTGGAGCATACTGACACTACTTGAAGGCCATTATTTGAACTCAGTCTACTCACTATGCAGAAGAAATCTGTGAAAAATTCTTTTTTTTCACATGTAAAGCTATTTCTGCCTGTGCAAATGTGAGTACACATTTGAAATCTGTGGGTAATAATTTCTTTACAAAATTTGTCACTCTAATGGGGAAAAACAATTTGGAAACATTTGCGCAAAATCAGAACAGTTTTAACTTAAAGATTCCAAGAAAAGAAGAGATCTCATACCATTTATTTAAATGTATTCACTCTAAAAATAGTCATATACATTAAGTAGAAAGCAGTCACCATTTCATTTCCTTGATGTTTTGTTAGAAACAAGAAGATCAGTGCCTCAGTTGGACATAAAGGTTCATTTAGAAGATGGAGTGAATAGAGAAAGGGGAGTAAACCAAGAACTGTGTTATTTTAGTTTTCCTTTGGACACTGGGGGTTTAGAATGGGATGATCTTTAAGGACCCTTCCAACTGAAGTCTTTCTATGATTTTATCATTACAACAACAGTGATGCTTTTCAGAACCAAAGACTCATCCTTATGGGACAAAGAAGGCTATTTCTGCAGTATTCATGCGTATGTAAAAATTTGCCATTCTCATTAAGGTCAAATTTGTCATGAAAATTAAAGGTCATATCCTAAGCCAATCCAAATCATGTTATTGCTGAAGTTATATTAATTTACAAGAAATTGTGATAATCCTTAAACCTGTTTTGGAAATTCTGCTCACTCTATATTGAAGCTTAGTGAAGAAATATTTTGAAATATTTTTCATGAAAAAGTTTATAGAAGTTGTCCCATTTATTCATCTGAATGTTTTCAAAGGGAAGATGATTATGATTTTTTTGTTCCTATGACATATTCTTTAATTTTGTTCTACTTAAATCAATACCAGATATTAAAATTCAGGAGAAGCTTATTGCATGTAGTAGCATCCTTCACATGGTATCCAGGAACCAAAAATACATCTATTAATTTCAGTCACGAAATATTAGGATCGCCTACACTGTGCTATCAAATCAGTAATTATTTAACAAATGTTATGAAGAGGGAGGAAAAAAAAGTGACAGCTATATTATCCCTACTTTAAATATCAGTATTTACAATATAGAAAGCTGACAGCTACTTAAACCTTAAAAAAGTAAAAAAAACCAACCCATACCAAAACAAAAAACAAAACCTACAAAAAACCAACCAACTAACCAAAAAAACCCCAAACCAAATAAAATCCCACCAAAACCAAAATCAAACAAATTAAATGCACCAAACCCATTCATTTTCATCCAAAAATCCTAGTAGACTTACAACAGTATATAGTGAAGTAAATTGAGAACACACAGTTAAAAATTATGTAAACATTTTATGCCTATGTGTTTCCTTACAGTTCACAGCATACTTTCCAAATATTTGGTGCTCTGTTTCTAATAATTATGGTGTTTGCACTGAATGTTTTCTTTCAGAATCCTAAGTTAAGGCAAATCAGATGACTCAATCTTGTCACCATCAGACTTCCTGGGTAGTACTGACATACTGAGTCAATGAAGTTACTGGTATGGTCAGGCACTTCTAAAACTGTGCTTATCTTATGCACTGCCTAATTTTTTTTTGGTTCCTTTGACCCCTTTATTTTGAAAACCCCTCTTATTTTCAGGAAGGATTTATTTTTAATGATGGACTTTCCTCATTGCATCTTAAAATGTCACAGCTGATTGCATCCAGGTTTGTGCTATTTACAGTGTCCCACTTTTTCTTGAGCCACCCCTTAATGGAAAGTAGCTCTTCATAACTGGACAATTGACTCCTTGTTAAGCAGGGCTGCTTTTAATAAAAACAGAACTGTGGCATTTATAACTTTAATCAAAAATTTTCACGGAATCCGTGGTGTTTGAAATAGAACTGGACCTGTAACATACACTATAATCAGAAAATCATCGTAGAATCATAGAATGGTTTTGGTTGGAAAGGACTTTAAAGACCCTCTAGTTCTAAACCCTCAGCTATGAGCAGGGATGCCATTTACTAGATCAGGTCACTCAAAACTACATCCAACCTGACCTTGAACAATTCCATTAATGAGGCATCCACAACTTCTCAAGGCAACCTTTTCCACTGTTTTACCACCCTCACAGTAAAGGATTTCATCTTAAAATCAAACCTTCCTTCTTTCAGGACCCCTTGTCCTATCACTATGTGCCCGTGTGAAAAATCATGCATTTGTGCAATGCAATGGTAACATGATGCAGAACGGAAAAAAGAAATAAAATCAAATAATTAAAACCCCAGAAGGTAGTGAAATCATATCTTTTATGCTTGGATAATCCTGGGGGGAAAAAAATACTTTTAACACATCTATATGCAGGGACTATAAAAGCTTCATAGCATCCTAAAACTATGTCAGTGAAGGTGAAAGCAATCAGAATTTTCAAAGTGGGGGTAATAGATAGAAAGGATGTAGAGGAAATGTGGAATTAAGTTGTTGTATAAAAGAAATGCCTGTGGGGTTCCAGTGTGAGCCAATTTTGGCAAAATTGACCAAGATGACAGGTTGATGAACCTGAAGAGAAAAGTAAATCTCTCAGAGGAAAAAAATTCTTTTGAACTTTGGGTGGAAACCATTCTGATTAATGCACCTGATCCATTTGCATTAGGATTCTGATTCTAACTATGCAAAATTCCTTCACATTATTTAAACTGTACAGCTGTGAAGGCTACTCCATACTCTGAGTGTGAAGAGCTTATACTTTTTAAGATGTAAATTACGTAATGTGGTAATATTCTAGCTTCATTTAACCATATTATAGAGCTGCTCAGCTCTGCTGAGCATTTTTATGGGAATTCATTTTATGAAGATGATATGCAATGTGCAGAAACAAAATAAAATTGTTGCTGTTGCTGTTGTTAGCAAAATTTATATTTTGTGTGTAGCAGCAGGTAGATGGATAATGGTTACCAGAACTGTGTCCTATGGAGAAAGACACATTTTCTGGGTCACTAAATAGGCAGATCACTCAGTTTAAGTAAAATAGTAATTGAAGGGTAGAAGATTTACGGTGGCAGTGGGATTCTAAACAAATTTAGATCACTAAATAAAACACAGTTTTTGGTAGTCAGAAAAGGTTTTTCTTCCTTTATGAACTGACCAGGTTCTGGGATGTTCCCCTGCTGTTTGAATTTCAGTTTTTACCTTAAATTCATTTTTCCCTCAGTGAACAGACAATTTCAGATAGCAGTCTGTATGTCTGTCAGATAGAGGGATGCTGTGAAGGCTGTCACATTCTGTCTTTCATTTCTTTCCCTTCAGTTACGCAAATAACAAGAATTTCAACACTGTCACTCCAGGATTATGTGAAACCATGAACATAACTCAGATTTCTTTGAGAGTGACTGAGACCAGCATTGGGTACTGCAAGCTCTAAGGCATTGTTTTTTTCTGTCTTCAGCAATGAATGGGCCAGCTTAATTTCAAAGCAGCTGTGAACAAAGTTGAGGTCCCCTGAAGGACTTTGTCATAGAGCTGTGTCTGCCCTGTTGGGGTCTGGAGGGATGGCATTGCCTTGCACTTGTACTCCTGTCCAATTCCCCTTGGAGATACACGTGGAAGGATGGATTTGTACCTGTAAGCAAATGAGTGACAGCCAAATGTGAGCACCAGTTCCAAAAAACGACGGCCAAAGACTGACAAGGAAAATCGTAAGTGCAATTTCACTGATCAGACAAAGAATTCTTCCTTTTATACCAGATTAAGGTTTTGTTTCCAAAATGCTGTCTTTTTCTGGAGGCTGCTGCATAAAGGAAAAAGCTGAATACTTCAGAGGAAAACCCACATACATAGTTAAGCTGGCATTAGTATAGGTTCTCTCTTTACTACAGTGCCTAGTGTCCTGCCTATTGTCCTCCTTCAATAAAGTACCATACTTATCTTACCACATCTTCTAATGATATATTTCCAGTTAAAATGCTGGAATTTTTATCTCCACTCTCAAATTAGCATTGGGATATTTTCAGTATACCCAATAAAAAAAAATTTACTGGAATAAGAAGGAAAATTTTGTGATTTCTGAAATACGTATTTAGCAGAACAATGAATTTTGAATTAATACTGCTGGAAAGTACTTGGATAATTTTGCCTTTGAAAACACTCTCTTACTGAGGTCTTTCAAAGTAAGCACATTGTACTTTTGAATATATTTTATGTTTTTAAATAATTTATCCTTCCTTTTGAGATGGTTCTCAGATCTCAAGTGCATAAAAAATAATGTAAAAAAAAAAGACAACAGAAAATTATCTGGGTAGTTTTGTTTGGTTAAATGCATCTGGTTATATGATTGCATCCCATGAATATGAGCTTTATTTTCAGTTGAAATCAAGACTCTGAAAGGTAAAGGCTTTACATTTTTGTAGCCTTTGAAGGACACAGAGGACTCGGCAAGTGTAGGGCTTTCATGAGTCTTCTAACTGTGCCTTATTTGGTGATGGGAAACAACACTCAGGATATAATGTCCTTCAGAGTTTTAGTCCTTATACTCCTGTATAAACTATAATTGCTGCATATATGAAAAATGATTAAAAATATTATTATGTTTTGAAATGACAATCCTCAGAGGGAAAACACCCCACCCCTTGTTTTGTATATTTTCCAACTATTCCTCTATCCCTGAGACACACTTTTTAAAGCGTACTTACTGCAATAGAATTTTCTGGCATTTATTTATCTAAATGGTAAACAAAAGCATTTAAAAGAGACTTTCCAAAAATACAAGAAAATCGGAAAGTATTTTGAGGTAAGTCTTTAGTTAGGTTTTCTTCACAGACATTTCTGGCTAACTAACGAGCCTCTGTTGAACTCCATAAGGCAGTTCTGGAAGTGGTACAAAGGATGAATTGTTCTCTTTGAAGGGATTTTACTTCCCTTCTTCTCTCAGGTAATAATAGAAAGTGTTTCTTCTTTGGTCTTCATCCTTCATTAATGCATTATTTTGTTTAAATATTCAGGAATACCATAACAGCATTGCCACACCTGCAGTTTAAATAGTTACCACTGTAGATTATGTGATACCTTTTTTTATGTTCAAGAAGTCTCACAAAATCTGCAGACAGGACCAATTATGTAGACAGACCTTAAACACTGTTCTTTGGTTTTTCCTTTTCTTCTTTTTCTTTTTTTTTCTCTTGTTGTCTTAAGTGCTGTGCAGACAGCATAAGTAAGGCAGACATTGACGAAGAACTTTGAAATACCAATTTTGGAGAAAAAGTCTCTTTTTAGACAACATGAATTCATTCTTTCCTGACTAGTATTAGCTAAATTAATTATACAATAACTGCCCCACCATAAAACCATCCTGGAGGTGTCACATTAATTCTTTTTATGACAGCACAAAAGTAAAAGTTAACAATAAAAGTCTCAAAGTGAAAGCTTTTAAAGTGTTCTGACAGAAAGAATTGTTCAACAAGTACTTGGTTTAAGCCAAACTAAATAGATCATAGTTAAAAAATTAATCTATAAAAAAATGCTTTCTTTTGAGCATATTTAGTTCTAAAAAAAAACCAGCAAGAGCCTGTAAACACAGAAAACAAAATGCATAGTTGAAAAGAAGACTCATATTACAATTTTTTTTCACATTATTTAATTTGTACCTGATGGAACCATCTGGCAAACCAAAAATGAGTTCATAAAACATCTGTATCATTGAAAATTTTTTTTTAATTAGAAATAGGACCATAATTCCCAAGTACTGTTCCTTTGTGTGAACAAATTTTTTTCACAGTCAGATAAAATCAACTTTCTCCTTTTTGTCTTTTTCTTGTGGTAATTAACATGTATTAGCTTGGATAAAAACACCTCTTAGCTCCTATCAGTCTTGCAAAGGAAGAATTATTATGTTCTCTTTCTCAGGTTTTCTTTATTGTTATCAATATGTGTTAAAAAAAGCAGTAAGAAAAAATAGTAAAAAAATTAGTAATTATGACACTTCAAAATTGAGGTATACATCAAATTCTGGTTACTAATTTTAAAAAGAAAGTAGTTGCTATAAACTGATCAGATATACTGGGCTTCCATATGAAGATTGCATCTCTTTCACTTGACAAAAAGACATTTGAGGGAATGTGGGAGACCTTGATTTGTAAAAATAGTGTCAATAGGAATATATAAGCACTTCCACTCAGAAAAATAGGGACAAGCAAAGAAATGTCCTGGAAGAAATGTCCTGGGAGCTCAAAAGGGAATATTTGCACAGAAGGGAAAATTTATGGAACTGATTATTCCTGGAATTTATTAAGTACAATTTGTAACTAGGCTGAAGAACATATCAGGAAAGTGAAATGGAGCAGGATCTTTGCTTCAACAACCAGTGTACAGTCTCTCAGGCAGAGAGGTCTGAATAAGTGGATTTGCAATACTGAAATATTTAGCTGTTTCAGCAGCCTTATAGGGTGCGCAGTACCTCTGTTCAAAAACTGAGCAGCTCAATAAGCAGGAGCATGTCTGAGAGCCAGGGCAGAGGTGTAGAAGGGTGTTTTGGCCTGAGGAGCTCATGTCTGTGCATGCAAGCACAAGTGATTTCTTTGCAGCACTGTTGTGCAATTTCAGTAACTCTGTATGGCAGCCAAGGTGGCTGCTTCCCTAAGGGGGTCAAGAGGAGGGAGGATTTCAGCCATTTCCTGTCACTTTGCAAAGCATCATTTTAGACTGTCTTGCTAATAAATGAAGTGTAGCTTAGGGCACAGAGACTTATCTTTCAGATACAATTTTAGTCTGAAAACTTTGGGGATCTGATTTTACTTGTATATTCAGGTTTGTAATGTGATTATCTGTATTCAGTGATGTTTGCCCATGAAATAGTTCTGGTTGTTACTAACAGGTTGGTACAATTGACTTTTACATTCAGGACTTTTTTTCTATTTCCTCTCTAATAAGAAGAAATTTACTAGACCATAATGGTTAAGACAGGAAGAATTTTTAAATTTTTACCTTTTTTTAATGAAATGAATTGAAACAAATTTTCTGAGATTATTTTTTACACTGCTGAAAAAAGTACTCACAAACTCTAATCCAGCTCTCTGTTTATATAGCTGAACAAGGTAATTGTCTTCTGGGAAGATATCTTCTACACAGAAAGCTGAACCAAAGACTGTTTTGTTTTGGAAGGGATCCAATTTGCAAGATCATATAGTCCAACCCATCTGCCATGATCAAGGACATCTTTCACTAGATCAAAGCCCCACAACCTGTGCCAATGTTTACCACTCTCATGTAAAAAATATCTTCCTTATACTAAATCTGCTCAAATACACTAAGATCTCTTTCAATTTAAAACTCTTGTCCCTTTTCCTCTCCCTAAGGAACTTAGAAAAAATGCCTCTGTCTTTCATACAAACTCATTTTTAAATATTGGAAGGCTGCAATGAGGCCTCCTTGAGTCCTCTTTTCTCTAGACCAAACAAACTTAGTTTTCTCAATCTTCCTTCATAGGGAAGAAGTTCCAGCCTTCTGGTGATTCATGGATCACGGAGGATCATCTACATGGTCCCCTTCTGGGCTTGCTCCAACAGGTCCATGTCCTTCCTGTGCTGGGACCCCAGAGCTGGATGCAGTGTTCCAGGTGGGGTCTCACCAGAGCAGAGCAGAGGGGCAGAATCCCCTCCCTCCCCTGCTGCCCACGCTGCTTTGGATGCAGCCCAGGGCACGTTTGGCTTTCCAGGCTGTGAGTGCACATGGTCAGGTCATGTCCAGGTTTTCACCCACCAGCACCCCCAATTCCTTCTTGGCAGGGCTGCTCCCAGTCCCTTCATCCTCCAGCCCATACTGATACTGGGGGTTACCCGGACCCAGGTGTAGAACTTTTCATTTGCCCTTGTTGAACTTCATGAGATTTGCACAGGCGCCTATAAAACCTGCCTGTGGATGGCATCCCTTTGCAACATCAAATCCCATTTATGTAATCTGCAAACTTGCTGAGGGTGTGCTTGATCCCACTGTGTCACTGAGAAAGATGTTAATGGCGTAGTTGACAGTATAGACCCTTGAGGAACATTACTCATCACTTGTTTCCACTTGGACATTGAGACACTAACTATAAAAATTTTTGGGTATGGCCATCCACACAATTCCTCACGCAATCAACCATCCATCCGTCCATCCATCCATCCATCCATCCATCCATCCATCCATCCATCCATCCCATATCTGTCCCATTTAGTGTCCAGAATGTTTTGGAGGACCATATCAAAGGCCTTATATGTAAATGACACTTGTAGTTCTCTTCTTGTCCACTGTTCAGTCATTCCATCCCAGAAAGCCACTGGATGGATTATGAAGGCATGATTTGACTGCGAAGTCACATTGATTGTGTCACCTCCCAGTATCCCATATGCTTCAACACGGCTTCCAGGAGAATCTGAACCTTACAAGGCATGGAGAGGAGGCTGACTTGTCAGTCATTCCCAGGATTCTTTTTTTATCTTCTTATTAATTACTTATTATTATGTCAGAATTTATTTTAGGTTTACTTCTTTTGACAGAGGTTTTTTTCCCATTCTTTATTCAGAAATTTAAATGCAATTTGCATAATAAGGGAATAGAAAATTATATGGCTTGTCTTAACTTATTCTGAAATTACTTAGGTCTAAGCTACTAGCTTGTTTTCCATTATTTTGTGCAACTGAATATGAAAAAAGCTAAGAAAAACCCTTGACTGAGGTCAGAATTTTGAGACAAGAGTATTGCAGTTACCAAATACATATCTAGCAAACTCCTATAACACACACAGTAACAGCTGCATAACATATGAGTTACCAAAGATTAAAACAATATCTCATTGATGGTGTTCTCTCCTATGAAGCTGCTCCATGGATCTTGATTATCTTGTTGTGTTCTTCAATTACAGAAGAAAACACCTGTAGGCATTAGCTCCCCTGAATAAAGCAAAGTGTAGTATGTCTTTATAGGTGCAGACACAGCTGACCTAAGCTGCCAGTGTCACATACCACAGTGCTTGCTTTAGGACAGTGAGTATTTCCTTGGAAAATGTATTCCTGTAGGGACAGAATTTTAGTTGTTGATAGCTGCTCTGTCATCTTGCAAACACAGTGGGTGTATGGAACCTTAGGGTTGCAAGTTACTGCTTTTTTAATGAGTTGGTGCAAGACCTCTAATTAAAGACTCATATCTGCTTTTGTTTACAGCTGGAATCATTAATAATGGCAAAAGTATTTCTGCTTTACAAGCATTGCTGGCTTTTGTGATTCTGTTTTTTTAAGAGCAAATTTCTAGAAAAAATTACATTCTTCCTTTATGCTGCTCTTAATGTAAATTGTGGGAGATGTAAGACAGGACATATTCTTTTTCATCCTCTGTATTCTCTTTCATAATTTCTTTCAAATGAAGACAGGATGAATACTACCTTTAAAAAGGAAAAAAGAACAAATTGGTTTTATGTGCATTTTGGAGCAGAGCTCTTACCAATGTTTTATGAGACTTCCTTATTCTAACAGAAGCAATTATAAATTAACTCAGGTCAATTTTGGTTTTTTTAAATACCAATAATTTTTTTTTTAAAATTACATTATTCATTTCCTAGGAAGCCCCCTTTCCTTGAAACAAATGTCAAGACATTTGAGTAAACAGAAACTACCTGCATTTTTAATGAATGGTTATTTTTTTGTAAAAACATTTGGTTATGAAATGTCTTGCTGGTTTTGGTTGCACAGATTTGTGACACAGTATTAGACATAGATCATGTACAACACAGAAGCCTTTCTTAATAAGAGATTCATAAATATAAAAACCAATTGTAAACTCAAATACTTTAGTTTGCTTGGGTTTTTTTTTCTTTTAATTCCCCGTACATGAATCATACTGTTCTAAATTATTGGCAATTATTTGCAAATTATGCATGTGATAACTGAACACAAATGACCCACCCAGTTCAAATGGTTGTAAGCAGCTGCTAGTGGACCCTTTTTTTGGAAAAACAGCTTACAAATTATAAAAAAACAGAAAGGTAAAAGTAACGTAGAACATATTTGAAGACTTTCAGTTCTCTTACTTGTAAGTCTCTTGAGGTTAAGAGAGGCAAAGTAGAATCAATTATACACTTCAGCCTAAGGAATTTTTTTATGGAATATTTTTATTTAATTAATGACCAGCTTCCCACAAGGCAGTAAAACTCATTGATATTTAGATATAAACGACGTAAAATTGGTTCTCTGACTCTTCTTTTGTTAGTACTCCTGCTGTATAAATAAATTTAATAGGATTTTGCACACTAAAAATAAATTTTCATATTAACAAAGTCAATTGTCCTGTCTCTCTATAGCATCCTAAGGGGAAGCAGATATATGAATAAGATAATCCGTTATTAGTAGCAATGCTGTGAACAAAACACACTCTCTATATACAGCCTGAGAAAGGGTACTTAGCTGACTAACATTTGGAAGGCCATGTAATGCTTTCAGCTGAACTTGCTGACAGTGTGAGCCGGAGCCATGAGTCCATTTGATGCTCTACTGAGCTTAAATAAAAAAATGTGATAAAGTTCATAGGTGGGAAACAGCAGATAAAGGCTATCATTGATACAAAACACAAAAAATAACTCAGTGTTAGACCTTGCACTTCCAAGTGAACAGCAATGCAACAGGGAACAAGATACTGTATTGACTATTGACATCCCATTTTAATTCTTGTTAGAGCATTTCTTAAGACTGTTTCATGCCAGATCAAGCTACTTGGAAAAATATAATTTGTTTTTTTAACAAAAATCATCTCCCCCAAACACATTCAGGAGAAATTGTAGAAATTCCTTGCTGAAAAACTGGTATTTCTCATGTAAAAGGTTTTCAAAGGCTTGGTGTATTTTTTCATTTCACCATTCCTTTTTATGTAGGTACAACATTTCTGTATGCATAACAGAAAATTAAGATTCCTAAAGGATCATAGAAATAAATGAAGTAGATTTTCAGTTGCAGCAAGACTTCAGAAGAAACTTAGATAGGCGTATCATAATTTCACTCCAGCCAACAATTAACCACCCAGTTTCTTACTTCCCTCCAGTTGGATGGGGGAAGAGAATCCAAAGGGTATAAGTGAGAAACCCCGGACTGAAAATAAACAGCTTAATAATAATAATTTATTATTAATAATAATAATAAAAATAATAATGACAAAAATGATAACCCAAAATGTGAAAGGGAAAGTAACAAAAAGAGAGAAAAATAAAGCCCAAGAAAAAGAAGTGATGCAAATAAAAACCAACTGTTCACCACCAACCAGCTGATGACCAGCCCCTTCCCGAGCAGCAGCTCCTGGCCAGCTTTCTGTGTAGTTTATGTGCTGAGCATGGTGATACATGGCCAGTTGGAGTCAGCTCTCCTGGTGTGTTCCCTCCCAGCTTCTTGTGCACCGCCAACCCCATTTCCAGCAGGGCACCATGAGAAGCTTAAAGTTCTTGACTTAGGGTAGGCACTGCTCAGCAACTGAACCAACAGTGTGTTATCAACATTATTCTCATCCTAAACCCAAAACACAGCACTGTACCTGCTGTGCAGGAAAACTAATTCTATCTTAACTGAAACAGGATGGAAGGAACATTGACTTGTTTTATTTATTTGTTTTCCATTTTCTTTTCCAGTCTGTTTCCACACTCTACAGAAGACAGCTCCTCCCTATCTCACAGTCTGACTGTGAAATGCTATGATAGAGACATAAATGGAAAGCACAAATTTACTCTAATTGTTCAGAATGGAACAGGATGTTCCTTCATTAAAATAGACTCACAGGTCTGACTGCTGTACTGCTTACTGAGTTTACTGTTATGAAAAATGCGTAAAATACTAAATACAATGAAAAACAACAATGGCTATTAGACCTGCAGAAGATATAAGTCTTTAACATCTCCTCTATAGCTGTGTTCAGTAGCTGTCACTAAATATGAACCAAATAACTCCCTTAGCCTTGTTACAGTTAAAGAAAATAATCTCTTGACATTAACAGGTTTTTGCTCTGTACAGTGGACTAGAACGAGATAAACTAGTACAAAAGAATAGAACACAATCTAATATAATTAGTGTCCTGATACTAATTATTCATCATCTGAGAACAAAAGATAATTTTGCTGTTGCTTCCTTAAAACCTCACTCTTTCCTTTCGATGGGATGAGCTGAGATGAGGAAGTTATGTAGCAGGAGAAGTCAATTCATATTAAAAGGAAAAAGATTGGATGGATTAACTGACAGACTGGGTTATAGTCAAGGTTCATGTCAAAAAGTGTAAGTAGTTCTCAGCTACTACACTTTAAGCACTATATACAACACTACTGCTAACTCCCAAAGCACTGTGGTGTTCCTTCTTGGTTTTGTGTGTTTTTAATTGAACATGGTTAAGATCTTATTAAAGGAATTGTCTCATTCTATTTTTTTATTTTCCTCATGATATAGTATGGTTAATTTGTTAATTCAAAATAAATGAAAGAGAAAGAAAACTAAGTGCACTGCTGAGCAAGACCAAAATTTTGCATGTCAGCTTTACAAAATGGTTCAGACATCATGGTACCAAATTCAGCGGACTTCAATTTCTTGGTTGGTAGGAAACTTACATGGTTTCTGGAATTAATTCCCAAATGAAATTGTTTTAACAATGCTTAAGGACAGCAATAGTAAACTGGAGAGGCAGGGATTACCTTTTCTAATTTTGTTTTGCAGGTTTTAAGTCCAGCACACAACTGGCTTAATTCAGGAAGAAAAAAAAATCTTCATTTCCATGTAAATAAAATTTTACCTCTAGTATCGTACTTTTTACCTCTAGTATTGTAAAGAAACCTCTAGACACTTAATTTGAGATAATGCAATCATCAAAAAAAAAATCTTATATGTAAATGCCTGTTACTAAATATATTGAACATTATTTTCATTACAGGACTAGTTCAACAAAGGTAAACCAGGTATCTAATACCATTATAGCTCTCACATACTTTCTATAAATGTTCCAATAGTCAGATTTTGATGGATTTGTGTCACACAGTTTAATTACAACTTTTACTTTAATGTTATTCAGGTATCCAGTGTTTTGTTGTCTCTCTTTCAAATAGACTTTGGACCAGACAAAATGAGGTGTGGTTGATTTGGATTGCATCAATCTTTAATTCTTAAAATTTTCCTTTTCTCACTAAATTTTAGTTTCTATTTTTGTAGTCTTTCATTCTTTTTTCTATTCTCTTTCATATATAATTCAAAGTTTTTCTTTAGTATTGCTCCTTCTTTTTTTTGGACATTCAATTTAGGTCAGCAAAATAGACCTTTCTACAGAGTACTTAAGGCAAACTAATGTAAAAGTTTTCTTCTTTGAAACCCAGCTCCTGTTTCCATTGTAGGCAATAGTAATATCAATGTATTCATTACGAATAGGAGTGAGTCTTTACACATTGAAAGACAGTGGCTGTCTCCTAATTTCAGTGTCTGAATAGCACTGAAGTTCCACAAATGAGCATCTAGGACTAGGATAAGCTTTCTTAAACTTTCACCCATACCACTAATCCAAAGGGAAATTCCTTTGACTCACCTCAGTTGTGTTGAGGTCTATTTCCAGCCTTCCTGTAACACAAGTTTAGGCCTCAGCAATGTTATAACTGGAAAAACATATGAAGTTTTCTTCCCAGAACCTCATGATACGCAGATTTTGGATTACTATTCTCATACAGGAGGCAAGTATTTACGGGGCAGTGCCATTATTAACAGCAGAACACCAAAATGCTGGAAATAGGTATTACTTCATAAAGCACAAAAAGCTGGAAATGGATAATCCTTCCTCTTTGCTGACCAGACCAAGTCTGAGATTCATTAGAAAGCTCTAGATAGTAAGTTCTTAAGAAAACTTACTTGAAATATGTCAGTATCATCAAGTTGTGAGTAGGAAAATTTGACTCCTTACTATAGGTGAGGTAAAGCAGTAACTTGTAAAGGCCTAGCTGTATTAAAAATGATATGTATAAGTAAAGTATAGTGGGTTTTGGTGACATGGTACTCTCTTTCTTATGCCTGACAGACATTGTTGTGCTCTGTTTAGACTGTAGTAACACCTCATCACCTCACTTCTGCTGTGTGTGACATAGAACAAGCATGCAGCAGACACTGTCTAAGGTAACCCTCTGTAACCTATTTCACTTATGGTTCTCCTGTTTTAATAAAACATTAAAGAGAAATACAGATAAATTGCTCATTTTTACTTCATAAAATCTCTTCAGTGTCCATTTTCTACCTATCAAATATTTGAAATTTTCAGGGTTAGAAGAGGTGCACCTTTGTTTTCTTGTATTTCTTTCTCTGTTACCACGCAAAATATGTATCTTAATCAGAGGTATGCAAAGCAAAGTCAGTAAAACCACCTTATATTTTAAAATTATAAATACACAAAAAATTATTCAAGTTATGAAGTCAGGTTAAAGTTGCAGCATATTTTTCCTTGCAAACACCTCAGGATTTTTTACACCTCAGCCTATATATTTGTTGTGAGGCCAAGTAACCACCATGTGCTTTTTTCCCCTTTCTTCCTTCCTTTTTTATCATGACCAGATCCTTAGTTTTAACAAAAAGATGCACTGCTATTACACTGTAACTTACTGTCAGTAATCTTCTGAGTGGCATTGTTTGAAATGCATTGTGAGAACTTTTTATTTTCCTTCTTGATATAGCTCTTAAGAGAACAATTCAAAAGTCCCAGAAAGACAAGAGATACAAATGAAATGGCTGGAGACCTATTCCTTTGGGAATTGCAGTGTGAAGTATGGAAGAATATGCAGTAACATCAAAAACATGCCTTCTTAAATTTGTGTCTTTTGGGGGGAAAGAAAGAAAATTAAACACCAAAAATTCCAAGTATTTTGTTTCAGTTGGCAGCACCCTAGGTTAAAGACAAAAAGGACAAGGCAAGAATCAAAATATTTCAGTAAATTGCTAATTCACTTTTGTTACAGTGGGAAAAGTTGTAATGGCTAAAGCAAATGACCATTAAGTTGAAATCTAGGAGTGCAAGGATGTGTTTGCTGTGCTATTCCTCCCCATCAATTCACTCTTCTTTGGGAACCTGTGAGTGGACATTAGTCAGGAAGTTTGAAAAGCAGCAGTGTGCTTCACCATTGAGTAGGCTACTTAACGATCTCCCACTACTTCTTCCCAGACATAAATGAAGCACCATCTACCACCACTGTCTCACACAGTGAATATCAGTAACGAATACTGATTTGTATTGCCTATTCTCTATACCAGGATACAAAATGTCCTATGAAAACTTTGCGTACTTTTTTTACCTCAACATGGACGATGTAGGAAGCGCCTCATCTACTGCTGGCAGATGATTATCATTTTTCTGTGCTTTTGGATTACGCAGGCAGTCCTTGGCAATACCCATAAAATGGTAAAAGTTTCATTTACGAGTTTGAAAGATATTTTCGCAGTGTGTTAGATATCTTTAAATAGATGGTTTCATAAGTGTTAGTTCGCTCTATTCATCAAATTGTACCACACAGATGCCATACTGGACTCAATCACATCACATGCATGGCATAAGGTCACTTGCATGATCTGTAAATACCGCTATTAAAATCAGGTTTGTATATGCAGATACATGCAGGTTCTCTTGCACAATATAAATAGACTTGAACTATCTATCTACCCTGAATATCCTTGATGGGAATGGGCAATTCACGGTTTTTTTCTGAGCACAGTAGCTAGAACATCCCTTATTTATATTCTGTGTCTTTACTTGCAAAGCTCTGTGAAGTTTTGTTGAAGTTCCCAAAGGGTTTAATTAAAATATTCAATCTATTTCATTTCATGTAAATTTCACCATCTCATGTTTTAGATTTCAGTGAAACCAGAAAGAGCTCTGTTTGTTCATAACTTTGATCTGAGGCCATCAGGGCCTGTATGAGTTTCTTCAGGATTGGCTAAGGGTCAGCTCCAAGTTGACTCAGTCAAGTTGAAGATCAGCGAACTTGGGTCAAGGACCACCTAATGCTGTTTATACACAAGTGAGAATGGCAAGGAGAGTTATCAGTGTTGCTGCTCAACAAAAGGAAGTTATTTTTTCCAACATCCTGACACAGATATACCTATATCCTTAAAGAACTTTGGCCAGTGTATTAAAACTGACATCTTGTTCTTAAGATTTGAACAACTGCTGTTCACTGTTACCTGCTCCCTCCTGACAGCCACTCAACACCACTAGAACACAAGCAGTTACATCTATGCAGCCATGAATCTTTTCATGGCTGAATTGTCTTTGGTTTGAAACTTTAAAAGGAAGAAATAGGTATCAGAGAATTTTTTCATAACTCTTTGTTATGTAAAGTCTGTTAACAGTACCAGTATATTCAGCAATTTTGTTAAAAAGCCTCATATTCTTTAGGCGACAAGCTTTTCTTTGTTTAGCTTTTAGGTTGTCACCATACCATGCAGAGAAACAGTGCTTTATTACTTCTTGAGTTCACTTGTAAATGAAGTGGGTATAAATATAGATCTGAAATATATCTAAAAGGAAAAGGCAAAGAGAAAACATAAAAAAAGAAAAAGTAAACCAAAAGTAACATCAATTTATCTTCTGTCTCGAAAACAAGTACACAGTATATTAACAATAAAAGTGTCTAGTGTATTTATCCTTGTTTCTCTAACAAGTTCAGTTAGTTACTGATGGAAAATTGCTGTAATTAAAATTTACACTAAAAATAGACATTACATAAATTGTTTAACATGAGAATAAACTTTAATAATGACATCATTTGCCCACGTAAGTTTTAATATTTTAATTTATTGTAAATAATACTACAAAATAGGACACCATTGAAAAGAAAAAGAAAAAAAATACACTTCATGATCTTAGGGCCTGCACCCTTCCTGTGTTACCTTACACTGATCTAGAGGACAACACAAGTATTTGTGAGTTTTGGTTTACAAGAAATTCCCAAGGTGTTTCCTCTCAGTTCACACAAAGAGCATGACTGGGAAGATCTGCTTGCTGGATTCTTGATATCAGTGATATCATAAAACATCATATACAGCTCTGGGAAAACTGAAATTTACCAGTAAGGTTAAATCAGGGCAAGACTGGTGGTTTCCCGTTTACATATAAAGTTAGGTGTCCTGCTTCATAGGCTGGTCAACACAGGACATGTGGAAAACATACATGGAGTGCACTTCTCAGAAGAAGATCAATTAAAGCTGCATGTACGTATACAAGGATATAGACACTTTTCTTGGGTTTTGCTTTTCCCTCTTTTTTCTTTTTTTTTTTTTTCTTCTTTTGAATATCAGTCACTGACTTCTTTCCTTTCTGTGTAACTTTCCTCAAGTTGTGAAACACCATTTAGCCTCCAGTCTCCTAGGAACAGTAGTCAGTCACCTTGGTGCAGTTTTTCCCAGCACCCTGGGCTAGAAGTGTCACCTGTGTTGCAGCACAGCCTTGTCTCTGGGGAAAATGCAGAAAGAATGAGCCCCAGGGGATTTGTGTGAGCCATGTTTCCCTATTTGCATGGGAGTGCCATGGAAGAGCTGCTGATAAAATACTCCTCAGTGCATGTGGTTGGTCCAGAAACCCCCAGAGCTGCCTTTCAGAGCAGTCCTCTTTCTCTCTGTGGCTCTACTTGTAGAAGAGTATCAAAGGAAACTGAATCAGGAGAAAAAATGGAAAGACCAGCTTAACAGGAAATACATCACTTTGCCACTACTATGAAGCTCTAGGCAGCATGACACATCCCTACATTGAAGGCTGACTCCAGGAACCCAAGTCTGTCCCTAATTAATAACACAACAAACAGGATACAAACTGGTTACCAAAACTGCTTTCAATAGAATGAAAAAATATCTCACAGTTACTGCATTTTCTTTCCCAATGAATCTTCCTGGTAACTTTTGAAGGAGCTGCACATTGTCTGTTTTCTGATCATTACACTCAACTTAGTGTGAAACCAAAGAATTATCTTTCCCATCTCTTCTTGTGCCTCCAGGAATGTGGACGGGTAACAGGAGAGATAATAAACACTGTGGCAGTTGGATTTAAATGTGCCAGTAGAGCTCTGTCCTTTTAGATGAAGGGTATCAGAGTCAACAAGTCTTGCTAGCATCCAGCCCATGAAATAAACTTTATCCTCACCAAATTGCCATCCATCTGTCAGGGAAGAAACTGTATCTGAGTGCACAATCTGTAGAAGTAAGATGATAATATATATTGGATTGTTCTGCTCTAAAATGTGCAAAAATGGCTTAAAGTATTCAAAGGAAAGTGCTGTTATCTGACACTCAAATGATGTTGCTACTAAGCCTGGCAGTATTGGATGGTTTGCATTACTGACTTTGATTATGCCTTACTAATGGCTGGTCCCTTTTCCATCTCATTGGCAATAGCTTCATTTCCTTACCTATACCTTTCTATCGAGTCGTTCAGAAAAAGTCATATTCCAGAGCTGAGAATTGGAAATGTCTCTGCCTATCTTAAAAAGTCATAAGTATCGTATCCTCAGAAGAGATGTTCAGAAAAGCAAGAATTAAATAATCCTTCTTTGCACTTGCTCAGAGGAGCCATGCAATTCTGTTCTCCAAGAGCACAGTCAGGCTCAGCAGCTCTGCTGTCTCAGACACAGAGGAGTGAAGTGAAATGGGTAAGAATCTGTGGAAAAAAAAACACAGCTACCTGAGACTACTCTTTTTTCATTACTACTCTTCCCAAACAAAGATTGGGATTCCTTATTTTTTGTGAAAGAGAATTATTGCATTGTAGAATCATTGGAAGGGACCTTAAACACCATATCTAGTTCCAACCTCCCCTGCCCTGTGAAGGGACACCTTCCACTAGACCAGATTTCTCAAAGCCTCATTCAGCCTGGTCTTGAAAACTTCTGGGGACGGGACATCCACAATTTCTCTGGGCAACCTGTGCCAGTGCCTCACCACCCTCACAGCACAGCACCCCTCAGCTGCTCCTCACAGGACATCCCATTCAGCCCTTTCTCCAGCTTTGTTGACCTCCCCTAGATGCATTTGAGTACCTCCATGTGCTTATTAAATTGTGGGGTCCAGAGCTGCACACAGTACTCTGGGGGAGATAGCACCAATCCTAACCACGTAATAGGTGAAAAAATTGTTACAACTAAGGTTACCACCCCATGCCCTCTTTTTGGTAACATAACCTTTTCATCTGCACACTTCTACTGATCTTGGATTTTATTCAATGTTAGCCCTTTTTCAGGAATTTTCAATAGCTAATTCCAGTTTTACAGAGAAAAGGAAAATTATCTGATGACAAAGGCTGGAGGGTTTGCAGCCACTGGGAGCTGGCAGGAGGGGGTCTTACCCCTCACGTGCCGACACAAAGAAGCCCGGAGGTCAACGCTAAAACCCCTCTGGAAGGCAGCACTCAGTGAAAAAGGGTTAGAGCTCCTCACCCAAATGGGGCTGTACCTTCCTGTCCCTGCGAGGCAGGCACGCAGGCGAAGGCAAAGAAGTAAAGAGAGCGGACTCTCCTTATGTGTTCCACACAGATTTATTCCGGGGAAAAGACAGGGACAAGAAGAGGCCAATTGGGGGGAGGGTCCAGGGATCTTATACTGGGTACAGAATAGGTGGGGAAAGGGCTCTCAGCCAATGGGATAGCGACAAGCAGGTGGGATTGACAGGAAGGAAACCAATGGGAACAAGACATAGGAGGGACCCAGGGAAGGATCCAATGGGGCGTTGAGGAACAAAGAACTTTCTAGAACTAATACATATTAAAGAAGAAAAAATGAATATACATAACTTCATACATAAAACAAGAGACAAAATATTAACCAATCAGGGGAAAACATGCAAAAGACAAAACAAGGGAGTCATGGGTTCTCACCATGTCTGTGAGTTCCGTGCTAAACTTGGGTTGCTAACCGCCACAGCTGGTTGTCTGAGTTCTCCTCAGGAGAAAGAGTAGCTGCAGCCACCTGCACTGCTACAAAAGCCATATTATCATAGAATCACAGAATATGAGTTGATAGAGAACTATCAGGATCATGAAGTACAACTCTTCATCCTGCACAGGACATCCCCAAGAATCACACCATGTGCCTCAGAGCATTGTCCAAACACTTCCTGAGCTCTTGCAGGCTTGGTATTGTGACCACTGCCCTGGGGAGCCTGCTCCAGTGCCCAAACACCCTCTGGGTGAGGATCCTTTCCCTGATATCTAATGTAAACCTCCCCTGACTCAGCTTCATGCCATTTCCTCAAGTCCTGTCACTGTCACCAGAGTGAAGAGATCAGTGCCTGCCTTTCCTCTTCCTATCATAAGGAAGTTGTAACTGTGATGAAGTCTCCCCTCAGTCTCCTTCAGGCTGAACAGATCAAGTGACCTCAGCTGTTCCTCATATGGCTTCACCTCAAGGCCATTCCCAATCTTCAATGCCCTCATTTGGACACTCTGTAATGGCTTTATGTCTTTCTTACATTGTGGCATCCAAAACTGCCCCCAGCACTCGAGGTGAGGCTGCCCCAGTGCAGAGCAGAGCAGGACAATCCCCTCCCTTGCCTGGCTGGTGATGCTGCACCCCAGGACACGGGTGGCCCTCCTGGCTGCCAGGGCACTGCTGACTCATGCTCAGCTTGTCATCAACCAGGACTGATTAAGAATATGAAGTTTGTTGTAATGGTTTAGAATACAGTTCCTCCTACCTCAATATCAATCTCTCAGTGCACAAAACCAGACACTTAAGATACAGTTTTGGCATACATGACTCAAGATTACTGGAAACATAGCTGAGTAAAACAGCCAATCCCTGCAGAAAGGCTTCTAGGAGAACAATGTCATTCATCTGAGACAGGAAACAAAATAATGGTGTTCACCATTGCAGTCTAGGACAGAATTATGGAGTCACCACACCAAGAAACATGGAGGGGGAATTGGAGAAAGGTGAATTAAAAATTAATGGTTTCTACCATGAATGGTTAAAATTACTCAGCATGGAAAAGAAACAGGGAAAGCAGAAAGACAATAACAAGCTTGTAAAGAGTAGAGGAGGCTAAGGTGCATACAGATTTTGTATTCTAGGGTAGTGGGCTCTCCTAAGTAGCGCAGTAATATGAAGGTGACTGAGGACTAAAGCCTTCTGATGCAAAGAAGACTGCCTGGAGTATGGCTTTAACAGATTTTAAGACTCTCAGTGTGCACATAACACATGAAGACAGCAGCCAAATTTGCCACTGTGTTGTTAAATCAACAGCAGTTGAATCACAGGGGGATTGGGAATGCATCTGTAATGCAGTAGTGGCAGCACACAGGTGCAGAAATGGGCTGGCACAATCTAATTCTGCTTCTCATGTCAAAGTCTGTTCATAGGGAAAAAAACCTTGACCAACAAAAGGTGATATTACTTAGACTTTATGAGACTTGAAATACAGGTGTATATAGCATTGCAAGAAAACAGACCCTTTTGAAACAGCCCAGTACTATGTGAGGAGATAATCACTAAGTGAAAGAATAGTTGCTATGGACCTTTATCAGCAATAAAAGGAAATATGTTAGTGAAGTGGACACATAAACAGCAGTTGCAAATTCTAAGCAGACCTCACTACATACTATGTGGGATTGCCAAAATGGATTCAGCTCAGCCCTGCTGCTGTTACTAAAGAAAAGTCTTAACCAAAATGTGAAGGCAGATCAGTATTTTCACCCACCACTATTTCCAATAGTGGTGTTTGGTGAGAAAGCAATGGCAGAAATGGAATCATACAGTAGAGTCACACCTTCTTTATGGAAATACACCTATTATATAAATATATGCTTTATTAGGAAGTAAAACAAAACAATAGCGAAAATAACTTCTTCAGGCAAAAGACTGATCTCTAAGAGTGTATTAGAGTTTTATTCTCCAGATTCCACACTCTTTAGACTTGAAATTATTTTGTTGTAAAATGAACACATTCCTGTTGAAGTGGATATTTAATTACATTCTTAAAATGGAAGAACACTAACAGGAAAAATTGAAAAACTATGTCTATAATGTGGTTGTTCTAACATTAGTATCAAACTAATTCGTATCCTAATATTGGTCATGTTGGCTATTCTGAAGCTAGCATATTACCTTAATTTTTTCATGAATGAAAATCCTAATAGCTTTGTTTTGTTTTGGAGGATGAAGAAAGTGCTTCAGCCTAAAGCTCTTTATGAAATCACATTCTTGGGAACTAGCTATTCTTTCTGAGGCTTTGCATTGATTCAAAGCTGCAGAATAGCACCTGCAAAAGATGTTTCTACCTATTACTAACAATTGAGGATGTACTGCTTGATTTATCCAGGGAGCTGTAGTGACAGAAAATTGGCAATCTGCTCCATTTGATAAAAGGTCCACTAAGGACTCAGTAAGAGAGTGTGAATATACTTAAAAGGAATATTCTTTGTTCTTTGGAATAAAATCATGACATCAGGTAGGTTTGATCATGAGTTTCAGAGAGCATCATGAAAAAGCCACTGCTGAAAGCATCCAGCTGACCAAAATGCCTGTTATTCAACTATCAGAGCAGTCAGGTGAAAATGAGGCCTTATGCCTCAAATCACCAGAAGAGTCACAATATAGTGACAAAGATCACATTCCAGCTGACTACAGAATTGCCACTCCCTTCCACGAACATGAAGTAGGCTTTCATGGGAGATTGTACATAATCCAAAAACCACTGAGATTATAGATAAAGACAGTGTAGATGGAGGAGGTATCCTATATATCACAAAGCATTTCTGTAGTTCTAATGCTCTGACAGTATCTTAGATGGCAGAATAGGTTATCTGTTAATAATAATCTTTTATATGGTTAGATTAAAAGTTAGGTTCTGTCTTGTGTACCTAAGAAGAGATAAAATTATACTAAAATAAGGAAATAATAAATTTAAGAAGAGTAAAGCAAAGTAGCAACACAGTACCAAAGAGGAGAAAAAACTCTGAACGCATGATAACAAATAAGTTTGGCTTGCCATCTGAAAAACATATAAGGATGCCACAAAAAATCTGAAGTGTACTAAAACATAGAATGCATTCTACCACCATCTGAATTAAGAATATTGAAACAAAGTTATAAAAGTGAATATATGGTGGTGTAGCCAGACAGCTTTAGCCACTCTGAGAACCTTCATCATCTGTTGGTCTGCATTAAAAGAGCTGGAGGAAAACAAAGCAGTATAGAAAATATAGCACTGAAAAGACAATAACATAAACAAAATTAATTCAAATTTCTTAGCAATTGCAGCTACATAAATAAATATAACTTTTTTAAAAATCACATATTGGAGGATGACCAGACCTTGCAAACTCCAAAAAGACAGTAACATTTATGTCCCTGGGTGTGAAAATAAATTTCAAAAGACCAGAATAGCAATACAAAACATGCAAATAAAACATCCATCAGTCTATCAGAAATTTGAAGATGGCATCCAGAAGCCAATTATTTAAACCATAGAATATGGTAAAGAGCTTCTCGTAGTAGATCCGAACATTGCACCTGGACAAAGACCTCTTCATTTCTGTGTATGCGGTATGCAAAACACAGCAACTGTCAACCATGTAGAAGCTGTGTAATAAACTGATGATTCTAATCCTGTGCATTTATCCTCCAAAAATCATTCCACTGTATTTCATACTTGGATTTCAATGTACAACATGGGGTGCAAGAAGGAGTTTGCTGAAGTATTCCCCTGTTCTGCTTTTTATCTCTACTGAAACTTTTGAGTTATTTTACTTTTCAGTAAATCATCATAATGTAATGTCTGATTGACAGTATTATATTTTTGGAGACCAAGTTCTCCAACTTTAATCACAAGGTGAATAGGGTAATATGAAAGTTATCAAACAAGTCCCAGTAAATGA